>NC_053422.1:8687500-8862500 GCF_016859285.1 Xiphias gladius
ACAGATGCACTCAAAATGAACCAATATATATATATATATATATATATATATAATAATGTATAATTAATACAGCATCATTCGATTCATCTCATGTAACTTCCACCTCTGTAAGAGTGTGTTTGCATGTTTTGTGTCTATGTTGGGAGGTTGAGGTGTGTCCTGGCGCGGTCCCTCAGAGACCCTCTTAGTTGATCAGGAAGTCTTTGTGCTCAGCCAGACGCCTTCTCTCCTTGTTACGGTGGGCTGTGACGCTAACACGCCCTGGGGAGTTTACACTAACGAGCGCATGTGTCTGTTTGGACGCTAGAGGGAAAAGGCATTACGGCGTGTGTATTCAGCGCTCTCTGTTTGTTTATACAGTACATGTGGAGGTTAAAAGAGTTGTGTGTGTGTGTGTGTGTGTGTGTGTGTGTTTCTATATGAGAAAACATGCCTTTTTCCCCCTTCTTGTAAAAAGTAATTTTAAATGTGTGTATGTGCGCTACTGTACCTTTTACTATGCGCTTCAGTGTATATGTACTTCCTTTTCTTAGCTTGGAGTTTTGCTGAGTGTATGCGTGTGAAAATGTTTATCTTTTCTGTTGGCCTAGTGTTTCAGTTTCAGACGGAGGGGCTGATAACATCTTCTGGAGGTCAGCCAGGCCTGAATCCTCTCTGACATTTTACCTTTCTTGGCTTGGGGAGTGGGAACAGTGGGTGGTTTTCTCTGTTTCCACTTTCTGCCGGCAATTTTTCAATCCCTTCCTCATCTCCCACTTTATTTATTTAGTCTTTCTTTTACATGTCCCTGTTGTTGTTTTCAAGTACTTACATCCTTTCAGCCCCTTTATCCAATCTTGTTTATGTTCTTTATTCTTTCTTTTTGATCCTCTTCTACTGTTTCCATCAACAAATTTCTCTTCATCGCAGCATTTTTTCTTCCTTCCTCTTTCTAATGTCTTCAGTGCTCGCTTCTTTCTGTCTTGTCCCTTTCCTCCAATCTCTCTCTCTCCCTATGTCAGTGTCACCACCTCTTTTAATGTGTTACACCTGCTAGAGTAATGTCCAGGGCTCAATGTGCCATAGCAGTAATTTAACACTGTCACACACACACACACATGCACACACACACATACAAGGAAGCACATGCAGTGATGAATTGCTCTGGGGAGTGTTGCAGAAGTGCTGTATGTAGGGTGGTCCCGTGTGGATATGACAGTAGTAAATTAAAGAGTGTGTTTGTGTGTGTGCGTATTTGCGACTCAGAAGTGACCACTACAAACTCAACATGGTACGGAGGAGATAGCTCTCACTAGAAACAGTGTGTTTCAAGCCGGTTTCTCACACAAGTTTGATTCCGGTTTTATGCGGTTGGGACATGGCTTCGGTGAATTTTTGGTGGTTGCTGGAAGAAATCATTAAATTCATAATCTGCGACATGGTAGTGAGAATAAATGTCTGTTTTGCCACTCACCATCAAATTCGGATGTGACGTAACGACAAAACCTTAAAGCTACTTCAGGAAAGCTTTTCCAGTTGCTGATCTAAACGCCAGCATAGTGTGTATGTACTTAGTCTGTTCACAATGAAAAGTACGTACGCACAAAGGCAAAAAAAAATGCATGTTCACAATTTGTCAGATTTATAAAGCTGTGCGTACGCAAGGCCCTATTTCTAATAAATCTTCATGTGGGCGCACATGCACAGGCCTGATTTTCCTCACCCATTGATGGCCATAAATGTTTGCAAATGCACTATTAATCAACTGTTTGCATATCAATTATTCCGTCTGCTCCACCTGTCTTAAGAAGTGCCAATGAAAATAGCAGCAAAGAAAAATGCGCTTTCATTGATTGTCTGTGTGACTTGACATATGCGTGACCATAATGCATGGCTGTGGCTATTTACAGTACCCTAGTATTTTCATTAATTCACCACCATGTACCAGTGAACAATCATCTGCAGTAACATCATAATCTTCAGATAGGCGAATGGTAATTTTACAGTATGTGCACATTATCAGCGCTATCTGTTTTTATAATATAATTTAAGTCAGGGAAATGGTGTGTCCAAGGTTTCCGTGCATATTCATCGCCTGGGCATCTTGTCCATGATATCAGGTAGAACTTTTCCAGAAAAATCCTTTGGCATACATCAGGTACTACATTTTATGTTCCCAGCTGAAGCAAAACTGGTTTGTTTTGAATAAACGGAAGAAGAACAGGGCAGCTGGAATTAAACACAAAAACTGCCATGGCACTAGAGACGGAAGAAGGAGCGCAACTTACTTAAGATGTGGACTTTGTTAGCAGAATTTTTGAGAAAAAGACAACATGCTGTTTGATTGACAAGTGTCCTGAAATATGGTACAAAAACACCAGAGCAAGATGCCGAGGATGGCCGCTTTCGTTATTTGCCCTGGCATGGACAGATAATTGATGCAGGGTGGCATTTGAGTTTACCATGAGCTGACGTTGCAAGAGAGGGAGCAGAACTGTAGGTGGTCACAAACACAGAGAAGCACACGGAAAGATCAAAACATCTGAGAGCTCTAGGTCATAAACACCGTGCACACACACACACAGTCTCAACATGAAAGCAGTGTCATAGTGGAACAGAAATGTTTAATGTTCCTTTTCAACACCTGGTTGTGAAAATGAGAGAGAGACAAAGAGAGACACATTGGAGAGAGAATGAGGGGATGGAAAACGGCTCCCCAATGACGTTTTGTCTGCCCATATAATGCCCATCTACCATGCAGTGTTTATCATCCATACACAACTTTGGAGCCGCCTCCTCCTACAGTTTGGCATCACATCAGTCACTCACACACAAATGAGTATTCACACTGCTGAGGTTTTGCATGTGTGTGACTGTATGTTTATCGGTCCGTATTTTTATGCATGTGAAAATTTTTGAGCCTGAAAATGTTTTTTCATGCTTGGGTTTGTGTATGCGAGGATATTAAGACCGGTGTGTGTGTGTGTGTGTGTGTGTGTGTGTGTGTGTGTGTATGCGTGTGTGTGCATGTGAGTGTGTGTGCATGTGTGTATGCAGCTGAGTGCTTTCAAACGGTGTTTGACAGTAAAATGACAGTTGAGGAAGATGGATGGACTGCAGAAACTGGACAGTGGGAGATCAGAAGGGGTCGGTTGATTGTGTGTTTGTGTGTGTTTGCTTGTGCATGAGCCTGCGTCGGTGTGTGTGCGGGGGGAACGGCACGGTACCTGCTGACTGATAGGCGTTTCAGTCTTTCAGGCTTTGGCAGGAAGAGATGAGATGACCATATGTGTGTCATAGATTTCCTCTTCAAATACGTATCCGTAGCAGCACTGCTGTACTCGACACAAAACAGACAGACTCTGAGCTACAGAAAGCAAAGATGGCTTCCAGGTACCACTCGTCACCATCATCAGCTGTGCCCCTGTTTCTGCGTTGTTCTCTTTAACAAGCAATGAACAAAGGAAGAAAAAGCGTAGGGGCCAGGAGCAGATTGGGAATAAAAATTGGCCCGGGACTGGCCCATCAAAACCCATATGGAAACACACCATCACATACGGCCTGTGTGACACTTTACAAGAATCACGTAGAGGTTAAAATAACTATGATTAATTTGTAGAACAATACATGAAATAGAAACACCTGCAAATGAATTGTATTTGTATATTTTTGTAATGTTAGAGTCTAATTGTTACATCAGTGACAGATTCTATGATGATTATATTACTGTAGTTTGTGAAGAAAACCTGTATCAGAAACAACTTTTCATATTAGAGTCCACAACTACAACTGAAGGGGCTACAGTCTCAAAAATGGCCACGTAACTGAATTGTCACACTAACAAGTAATAAAAACGGATTCATACGCATTAATAAGTGAGGTAACTATTTTCTGCTGTTCAATTTGAATTGTATGAAACTGTTTTCGTGTTTTTCACATTCCACTTTCTATAACTACGAGTTATTAGCTATAGAGAGAGTGAGATTAGAGTTCAAATTGCTCAGTACAGCAGTAAATACAGCACCAAATGTATTTTAATTTTAGTGGCTTTACTTCCTTCATTGGATATTTCTGTAATAAAATCCTGTTTATTTGAGCAAATCACGCAGACTGTGAGTACTGTAATTAGCTCATCAGAATTTCTGATGAATCGAGAGCAGAAAGCAACGCTATACAACATTATCCTGCTAGATGAATTCAGACTAGCTTCCTGTTGTCTTCTGCCTACCGCTAATGCTGTAAAACTTAACTGATGTTTGTACTGGACTCACTGGGAGCTGTGGCCTCTTCCTCCCTGTTGTCTGCAGAGTTACCGCTGCTAGATGCACAACAATTGGAAGCGTATGGATTTTTCTGGATTATAACATCTTTTCTCTGAGATTTTTAGTCATACCTTTTACGTTTTTCAAACTTTGTTGTTCATGTAAAGCGAGTCGGCAACATATCATTGCTCACTGCCTCAGTGTTCAAACGATGATGAAGATATGAACACACCTACGATTTTGTGTGGCTGCCCACCAGGAAAAGTCCTTGTTCTCCCGACGGCCACCCCACCATACATGAAGACTGTCTTAACACGGAATCTTGCTTTAAGAAATCTTTATTCACATCTTAAACTGTGTTATTTCTTTGACATTTGAATGTTTAAAATTAGTATACACCATTGCCTGCACTGTAACTACACACATTTGATTTTCAACAATTTGGTCTAAGTAGTAATATTTAGTGACGTGAATCCTGCTTGTAAATTTTGTTGTGATGACAGTAGAACATGAGCGAGATTTAATATGACATGTTCCTCAGGCATTTAATGACTTAATTTTTTTTATATACAATAAACTACAGTAAAGTAACGTGGATAAGACAACACCTTGTGATCAGAAACACTGAGTACAATTAAGTGTCTACGATCTCATCATTTGTAGAAATTGTGTGCTCTGGCACAATGGATCATTTTCTTAAATTCCAACATAGTCATATATTTAGGATTTTTGATGTGGTTGCAGTACATTTTCAGTGGTTTTGGCTTTGTCTCATTAAGCATTATCTACATATTATGAGACCCACAGCAGCTGCCAATTACAAAAAGGAAAATTCTGAAGTTGGACATGTGGGGTTTCTGTCTGACACTGACAACGTGTAGCTATGAAAATGTGTTTATCATGTAGGACTGATTTATAAAAAAACAAAAAAAAAACAAAACATTTCTTCTGAATTTTATAGAGGAATGTGAAGACTTGATAGAGCTGGACAAACATGAAACATTTTTATCAAAAGAAGACTGTGTTCAAGTGTGAGTTCATGTGGATGTGTGTGTGTGTCTTTTCTATATCATCTAATCATAAATACATCCAGCTTTAATGGAGACATTAAGCAGAAACACAGGGGAGCCGGACTTGGAAAGATAAAAGAAACAAAGTATGTAAGCAGAGACAGACCAGGGAACATTTCTATTTGAGTGTAAACCAGCCAAAGTGTAAGCAAAAATGAAGGCCAATCACTGATCCTTGGTCAGGTATCAATGTGCACAGTTCATCGTCATGCCTAGATTGGGACATGTGCTGTACATTTCAATCAGAAAAGACCAGAGCATTATCGATAAACCACAGAGGAAATTTTTGGCGCATACTCCATCTGGGTTCTGCCCAGTTGTTGGGAAGAGCCCCACAATTTGTCGGGAACATAATACGCTTCAGATGTCAACACGCTGATTCTAGCGATGATGTCAATTTTGGTGTTGGTGGGGGAGTTGGTGGCTAGATTTTGATTTGATTTCCAGTAGCTGAAGCAGTGTGATGCAGGTTCACCCTCAATTAGTTTGATAATGTGGGCACAGAGGGTGTTCCCTTTTTAGATTTCAACGAGAGGATAATAGTGGCAAGTGATAATAAAATGATACTAATGAATGGATACAAGCCGAGAGTCACTGGTAAGGGCAAAGAATGACTCAAAAATCAGGGTGGATGGAATTAACTATATTTTGTTGCATGATGAGTATGACTCCACAATATTTAAAGGTTAAAATGTTACCTAATTCTCCATGCTCATAAGTATTTATGTCATGAAGTCATACTGCACTATCATTAAAGCATCAAAGTAAACACATCACTGACACTACAGACACAATCAATATGGATGCCCTATCCCTTATATGGTTGACTGATAAAGCCTGACTGGCCATATTGGAAATCTTAACTCCGCACTGACAGTGACATCCACCGTAGAGGACCCACTTTATGCATTTTTTAACCTCTAGTCTACAGTATTAGTCCAGATGTTTTTGTTTTGAGTATTGCGCAGCGCCAAGTGGGTATATTTAAAACAGCATGTAAACCAAAACTAGGACTTGTAACGTCAAATGTTTGAAAAGAAGAGCAAACCTGAGGTGTAGCTTGGCAAGAATGGAACAAAACAATCTACACTGGATTCATATTAGCCTTGTTTCCACTGCAGCCAGTAGAAATTATATTTATGCACTATTTGCAGAACATTTTATGTCTTCACAATATGTCACCATTTGCCCCAAAACAGTACATCCGAAAATTTTGCTGTGTGGTGTAAATATGGCATGGCACTATTATTTCCTGTTCAGGTGATCTTGCCGTTTTCGCACAATAGACTGGTAAATGAGGAAGGTAGTTAGCGTACAACCTGCATTGGATTAGATGCCATAACTCACCCACCCTACCGTATGTGTGAGTATATTGTCATTACATACAAGGCTATGGTGTGACATTTATTTCAGAATTCCCACAGCATTTAATTAAAACAACCTTGGTATCACAAAGATCCCCTTTTTGAAAAACAAACACCTTTTCATCCATATCACCTGGTGACATTTAAGAGCATTTACAGGGTCACAAGGTTATTTAGGAGGCACATAAAAGTTTTTGGACCCCTGGACTACAAAATAACCCCAACTTTTTAACCAAATGGAATCCCTTTATTGGCACTTTAAAAGTTGACATTGCCTGGCCTGGAAAAGACTACAGTGTTTGGTCATTTACCTCTTTCACCTGACTTAGACATGGAAAAGGCGGTATGAAGTGCGAGTAAAAGGAATAGACACAGTGATAGAGACAGACGGTAAGCGCCATCTTGGCAAACCACGCTTTACAATCATTATCAGAGCTCAACCACCAACAACACAACGCTACTCTGGCTTCCTCTTAGTCACTGTCTTTCTCTCATACACGCACGCAAACACTTATTTTCCTATAGACAAACACACAGACACACAAGGTGGTCTTGGTGAGATCAGAAGTGTCTGTCAGAAGAATTTGTGGCAGTGAGATGAGAGATCAGCGTCATCATTAGAGTACATCTTGGAGCCATTGGCTGGCTACCACTTAGAGACCACAGAGGAGTACCCCCCAGAATTACACACAGATGCGCGCACACACACACACACACACACACACACACACACACACACACACACACACACACACACTATACTGCTGCTTGTCTATCCGTTGTAGATCAACAGTTCACATGAAAGAGAGAGAGCAGTGATGTAGAGTCATGCCATGTGAGAGGAAGAAAAACTGAGACAAAAGGGGTCGGAAGAGGAAGAAAAGAGAACAAGATGAAAAGCAAGTAAGACAGATGGACGTAGAGGAGAGAGAAGAAGAATATATGCGTATGGGGGAGGGGGTCAGGTTTAAAACAGAAAGGGATGGCGTCGTGTCATCTCCTTACCTGAATTGTTAGCCATTTGGCTCCTTTACTTCACTCACATGAAAGACTTGTAGCTTCATCCTGTCGTGCAGACACACACCAAGACACACACTCCATCAAACCCCAGCATTCTAACACGTACAAACTGATAAGCATGTACTCCGTCTCAACACGCGCACACACGTGCACACACACACACACACACACACACACACACACACACACACACACACACACACACACACACACACACACACGCACAGGTTGCCCCCTACTTTTTTAAGTACTCCCATTGTTCGGAGCGGTGCTACGACTTCCATATGGGGAGCCGGGGCTGGCTGTGAAAACTACTGTACTTCAACTCCGATATATGTGACTCCATATAAGCCCCACGAGGGTCCTGCTAAGGTGTCAGACCTTACAACACATGGTAACCTGACCTTCACTACCGCTTTGCACCTTATGTCTCACAGGTGTCATTCGCCCATGGTGGAAGCCATGTGTGGGGTAGAAGCGAAAGAGTGAAGGGATGTAGCTGAAATAAATGTAGGTGCATTAAAATCGTTCTCTTAAAGCCACGCAGCAACACAGAATTTCAGTATGTTGTCGAGTCTAGCTGGTGGATAATTGTTCTGTATGCTATATGACGAAGCCTGATGTACACAGCAGCACTCCTCTGAGCTAAAGTTCGTCTTAGTGGCCATCCACAGTGCGACAGTCAAAAGGTTGTACACTTGCAACACTTGTCGAAAGCCAAAGCTGGAAACCCTGATGTTTGAGCAGGCACTGATGATCCTATCAATGCCTCCTCACAGCTTCATGACTGTGGGCCAGTAACATTACTAAATAAGTAAATAAGTCAAATATAGTTTTTACGTCCATTTTACAGGGTCCATAATGGATGTTCCTTTGCTCCAAATTCTTGTTGTAGCTGTACGTTATTAGTTTATAACATAGTATTCATTTGCATACATACTTGGTAACGCAGGTTAAGTGTCCAAGGCTTGAGGGGATTAGTGGTTATGCTGATGCTGCTACGCCTCTGCTCTGGTATTTCTCTGTAGCCATATGTGTCCCATAAAGGTGTCAAGACCAATGCAGCATGTGGTGACCTAAGTTCAGCCACTGCTGTGAATTCTGTAGATCACTTAAAGGAAGGCTATATCGACAATGTTGGCTGTCTTTTGACTTTTGATGATTTTCTTTTCTTTTTCTTTTCTTAAGAAATACTAAATAAATCAAATTCTGAATTTTTTTTTTTTTTTTCAATGTTCTATTAAAGTAGCCCTCTAACAATTAATTAAATTAATCCCTGTTTTTTCTCCCGCAATAATTCTGTGTTGGCAATCACCCCTCAGTCCAAATACAACAGGGTTTAGAAAAGATTCAGAGCAAACAGACCAACACACACATTTCCCTGGCATTGATACAACAGAAGGAACAAGGACTGTGTACAGATCAGGTGTGTGTGAAGTAAGAGAGAAGGAGAAAGGAAAACAACACAGAGCCACAGAGATCAGAGGAAGCACATACAAAAAAGAATTAAAAGCAAAGAATAAGTAAATGCATGCAGATTTGGCATGTTATTTTAACATTTCAATCGATCCAGTCCCTAATCCATTAATTTCTGATTCTAAACAGTCAAATTATTAGCCAGCTCCATCAATTGTATCTGTCCATGTTCTTGTAAAACACAGAAGTAGAATGATGAAGGAATGCCAGGGGAAAATGCTGAATAAAAAGTGTTAAAATTTGGAGAAAGAAAGCACGTTCAAAAATCATAAAGATGTGGAGAGATTGTGGGTATGTTGTATTCTTCCTCGTTATTTATTTATAAGCACTGGATGCCTCAGAGTCACCCTCACCCTCAAACTTAACGCTGCCCCAAAATGGAACCAGATTTCTGGGCGGCCGGGAGGTGGTGGATGTTTTTCTGGCTCCTGTAGGAAAGATTGGATCAAGAAGGGGGAGATTTCATGGTTTTGGGTTTTTTTTTTGGGGGGGGGATCAGGGTCGGTTGTATTTTTTTATCTGAGGGCTTAAGGTTGACTGACAGATAGTGAGCTTTAGTGTCTCCCTCCTTGAGTAACTCTGACTTGGATGAACTAATGCGGTAAAGAAAATATTTTCAGAGGTTGAATTACATTGTTGGCATAAGTGCTATGAACATGTAGGGGTTTAATCTTCAAATTGCCAAGTACAGTATTAACACATTACCATTTGGTTTTAGTGTTTAGGTGCATATAATGATTGAAGAGTGCCGCTATGCTCTGGAGTTGCTTATTTGAACATTGCCATACAAGGTATAGTATATTACAATGGTCCTTTTCGGTTTCTAGTGATAAAAATGTATCCTTCTAAAAATTTAAATATAACCCACACAACTCAGATATTTGCAGCCAAGTATTAAAACAGCACTGCGAGTTTAAAAACATTTTGAGAACATTTTTATTTTGTTTTCAGTTGAATACAGCAATTTAAAATAGCACAGCAAGAACTTTAAGAATAAAGGCCAACATAACCAAGAAGGAAACGTGGACTGAAAGCATACAATTAAAAAGATACTGACAATTAAGGTAATAATACATGTAATTTCTGCCTCCCAAGGTCTCACAACACTGTGGAATGCCCCTTTTAAAATTTCTCTTTTATGACATCTGGAAAAGTATGTCGTTTCAGGCGAAAATTTACTTTTTCTTCAACACGTTGTAAAAATACATCTAATCTATCCTAACCTTATAGGCTTAGAAAATATAGTTAGGGGGAAAAAATAGATTGGATAGATGATAACTTAAACTGTTTAGAGAAAGTGTTAAACACTCTGAGAAGTTCAGGCTTTACCTTGTGGAACTGACTTTAGTGAAACTCTGTTGGCTCAGTCTGACACCAGCGAGCTCTGTTGTGGTTTAAGTGGAAACAGTAGGGGAGAGAGAGACTGAAAATCACCTCTCCTTTTTTTGAGTAGTGATGAGAGGTTCTGTCTTTGTGTCTGTGCTTTTTGTCTTTCTTCTTTTTTCATCTTTTCGCTTTCTCCCACATCGGCCTTCTTTTTGTCCGTTTTACCACGGTGTTTTGTCTTGCATTCTACTGTAACTCGATTTCTCAAGTACCAGCAGAACTCTGTTCCCATTTCATTCATAGAAATGTCCATTTTTCCACAATCTTTTGTAGACTGATATAACCGAGCTCCAGTTCAGTCAATGCAGTTCAAGAATGCTCTTAAAAAATACTTCAAATACTTTTGTATGTAGGAGAAGAAAACTGTTTACATTGTTTTTTTTAATTTGTAAGGCAGGAACAGTGGTTTGTGAGAATAAAATTAAAATGCCTTGTTAATGCCGCTGACATTTGAATTATATGGCAAAAATCCCCACAGTAATGTGCATCAAAGATATAATCAATAACAATAGATTAAATACATTTTAGATCCAAGCTAGAAAGGTTTTACAGACGTTCTTTACAAAGGGAAAAAGTAAAATAGTTGCAAACGAAATATAGTGGACACAGTTTATAAAAGATTCACCATTTTGTAATCCAAGGAATAAACTTAAATATTCATAATAATAATAATATGTAAGACTCGTTATCTTTGGTGCCTCAGCATTTTCCCCAAAAATGACCAAATTCAAAGAGAGAAAAGAGACAGTTATCCGCAGTTAATGGCAACCAAGGTCCTTTTGAAATGAGGACAACTGAGAATATGCTTTTGTTGATAGAAAGTGAGAAGACGAATGGGGGGGAAAAACACAAAATAACTGATCAATACAGTAAGTGGCACAGTACCATGTGAACAATCAATAAATGGAGAAATTAAAAAATGTTTTTGCTACACATGTTACTTTTAGACTGTTTTCCCCCTTTGATTTTTGTGTTTTTTACTTTATTTTAACCAATTTCCACTCTTTCACTCTAATATTCAAAATCAACTACTTTTTTGATAGAAAACAAAATTAACGAACCCCACAAATACCTTAAAATTCAGCTTGCAAGGATAATCTTGAAATCTTCAAATTAGAGTAAGGTTCTGATATGATTTGTTTTCAAGTTTTTGTCAAGGTTTTCAAAACTTGAACATTCAGTTCTCATTCTAGTTTCAGTAACTGTATTTTTTTCAGTTTTTTTTTTTGCTATTTTTTTGGTCACCTCGTCAAACATGAAGAGATAAAGATAGACAGTATTAAAAAAAAAAAATAGGATTACATCTGGTGACACTGTTAGTCACGTATAGATGAGTGAGTGAGTGAGTTAGTGAGTGTGTACAACTGTGGCTAAACCTGCGGACCATATATGTGTGTTTGTGTGTGGGGGTGTGTGTAGCCCTTGGATCAGAGAGCAGTGTGTGTGTTGGCTGAGGTTGGGGTGAAATGAGCCTTTTTAATGAGTTAGTTACTGTTGCTGTGTGTGTGTGTGTGTGTGTGTGTGTGTGTGTGTGTGTGTGTGTGTGTGTGTGTGTGTGTGTGTGTGTGTGGCTCAGCGCGAGTAGCTGCATATCCGTGCAGGCACGCACGCACGCACACACACACACACACACACACACTTATATAAACTCTTCAAACATCAAATTATGTCAGTGTAGAAGAGTTTGTGAATTTACAGGAACACTCCAACTGCATTTATGCTTTGATTGCTGTGTTTTACTGGCTTGTTATGTGACGACTGCCAAACTTGTAAAAATATGACTTAAGCATAATGAACATTCACAAACCTGAATATATAAGGATTTATACAGTCCACTATAAGTATTTTTCCAGTTTCCTCTAAATTTGAATTATTGCAAAGAGAATGGGCAAGTTGACTGGCAATATGGAAGGAGTTACTTTCAAATCAGGCTGCAACCAAAGCACTAAAGTGTAATTATTATAAAGACAATAAAATATCCTAATAGTGGAAGTCAACCAAAATTCAAGAGTTAAATTTAAGTCAGTGTTGCATCTCAAAACACAGCCAAAAGCTCATTTCAGTCCAACTCTTAGAAGTTAAACAAGTTAAATGAGGTGTGGAGAAGTGGTTGCCTGGACCAAATTTCTGTGGACTAATGTTTTTAAGGAAACATTAGTGCTGTCTCTGGCTCAAATGAAGTTATGAAAATAATTACTTTCACTTCCTGGTAGCAATACTTCCAGCTTGTTCAAGCGATGCATCAAACACAAATGGCAGTGTCTGCAGATTTTGATTTAATACATATAATATTGTGTTGAATGTGGGTGAATGTGTTTTGTTTTTTCTCTTGCTAAATGTGTTACTGGTGATCCGTGTACACTACCACTTGCCCAAGCCCCTGACTACCCTGAACAGGGATCAGTTAGAGTACGGGTGAATGAAAGGATGGTTAAAGGCTTAATATGGATGACTGGCTACTCTGTGCTTGGGAAATGAAGCAAACAGCCAGAAAAAGAGAAAATCAAATCTTAACATAGTTCTAGACAACAAGAACTTATTCCAGTGTTAAGCATCTGTTTTTAAATACAGTGTCCCTTGGCAGTGTTTACTAATGTTAGCTTAGTGGTTTGAGGCCTTGAGTTGACCCTTGTTAATGCATTAATGCAGTGTAATAATTTTCCAATGTGAAATCCAATTAGTGAACACATCAACTACTGACCTTGAGTAATTTCAGCCTTAACATCACCATACTCTCTCTCTCTTCTCTCTCTCTTATCGTCTGCTGCTTGCCTCAGGTGCACTCTCACGCACACATAGGGATTGCGCCTCCAAACACTCCCAAATAAACACACACACAAGCACGTACACTCACAGCAACATGCAGTCAAGTGAGAGCAGCGGAGGAGGGGTGACCTCGGTTGATAAGCCAGCGCAGTGCACCTGGTTATGATGTAAATGGATCATATAGCCCTACAGTTAATCATACACTCAGCTGGGGGACACTGTGTGTGTGTGTGTGTGTGTGTGTGTGTGTGTCAGCTGTAGGACAGAAGCCTTCTGGAGGTCATTCATTTTCTATAAACATACACTGTTACCGTCTGACTTCCTTTCATCCTCTCTTTTGTCATTATTCTCTCTCCTCATTCCTTTTCCCCCTTCTACTTTCCTCACTCATCTGTTTCCTTTTTTTCTTGTCTTCTTTCTTTACCTCTCTTCTGTCATCTCCTTTTCTGAGTCACCATCTCCACCTCCTTTGCTTCTTACACATCCCTTGCTCTCTCCGTCCGCCCTGGCTCCTTCCTTTTCCTCCCTGAGGGGCTCCCCTTGCTCCACACGGGGCCCGTTTGTTTGAATATGCTGCTCGGCACAGCACGCATATAAATCGAGCCTTTGTCATGATGTCATGATCACTGAGGTCGTATCAGACGGAGGCTGGCCGACTGGCCCCCTCACTCTCAAAGCAGCATTTTCGCTGTGTGTGTGTGTGTGTGTGTGTTTGTAACTACTCTGATTGCTATATGTGAGCAGGCACACACACGCCACCATGTCACAGAGCACAGTGGGACTCATACAAGCAGTGCAGTAGTTTGTCATTGTGGCAATTTACCTATGTCTGTCTAATGCTTAGCTGCTCCACTTAACCCCCCTCAACCTCTCTATAAGTGACACTGAGTGTTTAATTGGCCCTGGAGGATACTTGGTGGGCCATGCTGTTTAAAAAAGAAGGAGGAGAAGAAGAAGAAGAAGAAGTATCTGTAATGCATGAAATGTATTTTCCGCTGGGCAAAATGGTCAAGTGCTTGTTGGTCCACTTAGGCTCCACAACTTCTCCCTTGGTGGTACTTAGGGTTGAGTTAGTCCACATTCTGCAACGAGAATAAACTAGTTACATGCAATGTTTGTGAACCATCCCTTTAAGAAACAGCATTCAATTGCTCATCGAATTAAATGATCCAATGCCTCACTTATCCCCAAAACTGCACGGTCTGTCTCAGGGTAAGCAATCAAGTGCTCTGCTGTTTGACACAAATTATATTTGGGGAGTTATGGGTTTAGAAATGGGCTTTTATTGAACCACCTACATAAGGTACACTTATTCAGAGGGTCCACTTAACCTATTCAAAAGTGCCATTTAGCACCAATTAACATTTAGATGGGGTGATTTATGGATATCTATTGTGTGCGTGTGCGTATTTTTTATAATCTTACCTCCCCTTCCTTCTCTCTTTTTCCATCTCTCCCTCTTTCTCTCCATTCCCCCACATTTTCTCAGGTAAGGCCCACGCTGGCCAGCTCAGTTCTCTGCATCGCTCTCTCCTGCTGCCCTCCATCTTTCTTTTTCTCTGCCGGACACCTTTTGAGACTTGACACGGGGATAGTATATTTGATTAGTGTCTACATGGCCGACGGCGCCACATGTAATCTCAGTGGCTTTATACCTTTAGCACCTCGAGAGGGACCTTATCTAACATTTACACACATACACTGACAAGTAAATACAGGTAGATGCATGCGCATATGTTCATCGACACACAAACACAAAATTACGGGCATGTTTGCGCACAATCACCAACACTGTGTTAAGTGCCCTCAGTGGCTATGATACTAAAGATGAAAGGTAGCAATGGAATGTGTGTAAATGTAAGAAGATAGGCCTCTAAGCTCCTGAATAACACTCAATATGAGCACAAATGGAGAGGAGAGGAGAGGAGAGGAGAGGGGCAATGAAAGAAAAACTGATTTGCAGAGAGTACAAGAGTAGTAGTGAGACAAGAAGGACATAGGGAAGAGATGGGAAAACTGGGAAAGCGAATTCAATGGAGGTGAGAGCAAGGAGACAGGGGTCAAGAAGGCAAACACAGAGACTATTTCTTCAGCAGGGCGAGACGAACAGAAGAAGTAAAATAGGAGGGAAAGAAACAGAACAAAATGCTGAATGATTAACAGGGAATGTTAAAGTGAAATGAACAGTAATGACATGTAACACAGTGAAACCTCTGCAAGCTTTAAGTTGAGTTTATGACTTCATCCCTAATGAACTTGTCATTTCAAAGCCTTTCCACTCTGAAGAAAATCCATATGTTTTTTAAGATTTTTTTTTTCTTGAATTTGTACCTAATTTCTTTGAGTGAGGAAATCAGAAATCTAAATTGTTGACGTCGTATTATGTCATGTAACTTTAAAATATAAGTGCAGTGAAGGAGTATGAATTGAGAGGCATAAGAGGAAACAATTTGTAAAAGATGAGATTGAGAGGAAAATGTTTTGTTGCTTTTTTTTTTTACATTCTTGAGTAGAGTTGCAGGAGATTTGAATATTTGACCTTCTACAGACTATTACAATAAAGATATTTAGTTTAATTTCTGTTGTTAAAACATTTGCTTTCGAATCGCTGAGTTTTTACAGATCATGTGTGAACAGTACGAGCAGCCTGATGCTTAAAATATGACACGAACCACAGTATGTGAACAGGTTGTTAGTTGTGTCTGGTAGTGGCTTTCTCGCTGTAACTGGCCGTTCATTTCCTTCCTTTCTGTCAATGAAAGGGACAGATAGCATCAACAGACCAAACAAACACCCAAACAGAAGCTCGGACTTGCAAACACCCCCTGAGAGGCGCGCGCACACGCACACACAAACGCACACACACACACACACAGAAAGAGAGAGAGCCAGAGAGAGTCAGAGAGAGAGAGGAAGACCAGGGTGTAATACATCGCCATGAGGTGTGGGTTGCAAAGGGATTTCCTCTCTTTTGCACAACGGTCAATCTTGGTAGATGTTTGAGTCAAGATAGCTGCATGTATGTGCATGTGTGTGTGCGCGTGTGCGTGAAAGTGTGTTTGTATATGAGTTCTCAGGAAATGGTGTCCTGTTGTACATGTTTCACTCTCACTTATTTGATTGAGGAAGAGAGATAATAAACTTAGTCTGGCTGCCACTTCCTGGAAATACCCAGGAGACTTTGCACTGACCCATGTACACACACACACACACACATACACGCGCGGTTGGGAAGGTTTCTAATTACTTTTAAATAAGTATGGAACCACTCAGTCTCATAAATATTTTAATTTTTTTTATGATTGCTTTCTAACCTTGGAGTACATTCGATTTTGTTGATGCTGTGCTGAAGCCCTTGAAATCTTTGCTGCACGTACATGGAGTTTACCATGATTTGTCTGCAAGATTTATTTATTTATTTATTTATTTATTTTTACTTTAAACAACTATGTTTTTTACTGCTGAAAGAAATCCGAGCGTCCAAGCATGAAACTATCTCATTAACTCTAAGGTTCTCTACTTTAATTTAACCGCATTTTTCTTTGTAATTGTAACCGACATGTTACATTTCTTTTGTAATTTACTGTATTTATGTAGCGCTGTGACATGGATTCCATTACTCCCCAAACCTACTCACACACACACACACACACACCGCGGCCACAATGATGTGATGCCGTGTGCTTCCAGTGGAACTAAACATGAGGTCCAACACAATGTACAAGATAGATTTATTTGTTTCATAACGTTTCCATGACAAGATGACAGATCTCAACAATGACGTGTTTATCTACAAAACAGTGACTTGTGCCCGCGCTAGTTTTGTTGTTGTCATGGACACATTGGACTGCCAGAAGAAAAAAAGAGAGAAGGAGACGAGATGAAAAGAATGGCACGAGGAAATGGCCTTACACAGATGCAGCTTATGCTAAACAGTTTAGTTTCCATCACTGTGATGAAGCTTGTTCCTTCTTAAATCATTGTTCACTATCATGTTTGCTCGTCATGAGCTTGTCTGTCTCTAATTTACTATCTTGTATGTGTTGCATTGTAGTTTCTACTTTGGATTCTGGAAGGTCAAATGCTGTAATAATATGAGACACTGTCATATAAATCATAATATAACAATAATATGATACGTCTTCTGTTTAAGTTGATGGCATAACACAGTAGCTATTCAATCTGTCCCCAGTTGACTGCATCTTGCAAACCGCGTTAGTGATCATTCTGTCCTGGGGAAGTAACGTACCAAAAGAGTTCCACTTACCGAAATCTCAACAGAAAATCTAGGTGAAAAAAGGTCCCGGTAATTTTAAGAATGAACAGTGTCACAGATTACTACTTGAGTGTGTAATCTGCGTTTTAGATCGATTGCAGCTTGGATATTGAGGTTCTCCTCTGCACCACAAGAAGGGTAGGCTAGATTGATGGAGGGAGCAACAACGAGATAAAGCGTAACACGGAAAGAAAATCAGGAAGGGACTTAATTTTTTTTAAGCAGGTGGAGGCAGAAGAGGAGTAGGTGGAGGGACGAATGGATGGACAGACGAGAGAAAGGAAAGAGAGCTGCAGGTAGAGAAAGGAAGAGCTGGGGTGCTTGTATAAGGATAGATGAAAGAGAACATGGGGTGAAAGGTGAGAAGGGATATAGTGAAACAAGAAGGAATGGGAAGGAGGTATAGAGTGGTAAAAGGACAGATTTAAAAGAATAAGAGTTGGAAAGAGGAGTAGCAGGAGAGGAGGAGGATTGCGAAGAGGGACAGAGGGAGTTGTCGAAGAAGGGATGAAAAGACAGGCAGAGGAGTCGAGTCCCCAACTGAGATCTCATTTCCAGCTGTCTGATAATGCTGCTCTCCCCCCTAATCTCTACACGGAGGAAATGAGAAATACACACACTTACACACACAGAACCACCCTCTTGAGTGTCTGTGCAAATACCCACGCGTGTACACGAAACACACACATAGATGTAAAAAACAAATGCATACACGGACACACACGTTTGAGCGCGTATGGTTAGATTATGTGCACAAAGAAAGATACCAAAGAGCTGAAAACTGACACAAACAGAAATATAAACATGGCCATATATGCAGCATGTACACAGATGTACTTTCCCTGCACAGCCTTTCTCTTACACACGAACCGACATGTATTCCCTGCTGGGAGCCTATTAGCTTCTTGGTGTCAAAGGGTGAGCATAGGATAATGATTAAGAGCTCCCTCCAGTATCTGTTTTGCCTCTTTGTAGAGAGAAGAAAGACTGATACAGTGGACAGACTGACAGATGTAAAGAGAAGAAAAAAAGGTGCAGAGAAAGAAAAATACAGACATCCCTTTTCCTTTCTCTTTGCCAACTCTGCCTTTCATCAGTCCACTTAATGAGCAATATGCCAGTTTGATTCATGTCTGGCAATGACAAATTCTAAGGGCATTTAGTGGAGAATAGGGAAATTATGCAGTGTTCCATTTGAATTGTGTACCTAAGCTAATGAAACATCTAATATAAATGAGAATTATTTTAAATGCAAAGACGTGAGATACATTTATTCTTTTGGTTGCATGCAACCAGAAGAATCTTTATTCCTGCCATCCATGCTCGGATCACCTCTGGAAGTAGATTACACGTGTTCTTGCGGGTGCGTTTAACATGTGTGTTGGTTTGGAAGTTCTTTCCCAGGGTGGGAAATAGTGACTGACCACTTTTCTTAACTTATAAAAAAAAAAAAAAACGTCGTTACAAGGGGAAAGTGTCTTATTGTTTCCTCAAAGTAGGCGTAATCCTGTCTCTGAGTGCCAGTGATCTGCAGGTATCGATGAGCAGGCAGGATGTGCGATAGTGATCTGAATGCATTGATTGTGAGAGAAGGACCACAGAGAAGCATTACAACGCCATCTACTGTCAGGAAACTCCTCCTGTTCCCATCTGCTAGGGCAAGGTGCTGCTCTGATACAGGCAGCATACCTGCTGGGTGGGGTTCGAGCTCCACTGCGTGGCTTCCTGCCGGGCCCAGATATTTATTGTTCATCGGCAGTAAGTGTTTTTTTTGTCAACTGTTTGGAAACAGAGATTTTTTATTTTTTTTTGGTCGTAATTTCGTCAATAACCGGGCTTTTCACCCTATCTCTTCCCTCATCTGCTTTCCCTCAGCTGTAACATTCAACACTGTAATGGCTATTTGATTGCAGCAGCATGCCTGTGACCTGAATGAGTAAGGGGACGTGGTTAGGGTTGCACTTATTCAAACTGTACATTACCTCATAAACACACGAGTCACTGCAGAGTTTCAGTGTAAATTGGTGTAATTGTCTAAGCTGCAGTGTAATGTTGCATCTGTGTTTTCTTTTACTGACCTGTGAATCAAATGGCTAAACACAAGACGTTATAGCATGACATTGTATCTGACTGCTGTTCAGTATCATTGCCAACATAATGGTCGGCTATTGTCTAACTTGGATTGGTTGGGAGTTTGGACTTATTTTTCTACGCTCTCAAGGACCTGGGTGAAAGCGTTTTGGGGCAAGCTGTGTCTTTTTTTTTTTTCTTTTTCTTTTTTTTACAGGCCATGAATGGGGTAATTTAAGAATTAGAGTTACATTTAATTTGTTAAAGTTCCTTTGATGTAAATTGTTAGGGTTAGGATTAAGAAATGAACTCACTGGACGGTCTTACAATAATACAGTATTTCGCCAGTAAAATACACCATGTGTTGCTGTTTTGGTCGTCTTAGCTAGTTGTTGTGTGTTAATGCTGTAGCTTAGATACTGTAAATTGGAGCGTTGGGGTCCTGTTTACTATCAGGATAATGGATTTGCCATGTGGCTTTGCTGTGTTTGTGTTGCTCATAGCAGATTGTTGAGGTTTTGGTGCAGTTTCTCAGGGTGTCTGGATTAAAAAAAAACCCATGTAGGAATTTACCACTGTAGCCCAAGTCAATTTCCAACTGCAGACTGTATTTGTAAACTGAAATGATCACAAACACATGAGTCATAAAAATGATTTAAAAGAATATGATGATGCATTACAGTACAATAAAATCAAACAGTCTGACAATCGATTTCCTCACCGGAGAGCAGGCCACTCAGCCTGAATAAGGTGAGATTACTCTGTTTTCACCGGAGCGTTTCAGCATCACATGATCTAAATGAAGGGGGTTTGATTTCAAAAGACATTTGAAAAAAAGAGATACCCACTTTACCAAACTGATTGATAGCACATGACCACATATATTTTATTTTCAAAAGGTAATAGATGACTCATATTCTATGTTGGAAGCAACAATTTTGCACATGGTTAAATCATGTGTGCGCTGTTTCCGCAGCCCATTAAAAACCATTGCTGCGTGAATGCTGCAAAACTACATGCTGTCATTTAAAGACGATAGAATATAGCTCCACTGTTCTCACGGGGCTCCGTGTGTCACAGAATACAGATGATTTGGAGGAATGTTTCATCACATCACCTTGCGGGATGAACAGCTTCATCATGGGTGGCCCCGGTTGAAAAAAATCGTCAAACAAATCACTCAGTATCTCAGAGAAAATTAAAATGAATCATTGAATATATAAAATAGAATTAAATTTCCTTCCAGTTTCTCCCTTTCTGTATGTCTTTGGAGTTGTCATGATGTGGTTGTCAGCCATTTTGCTGAGGTGAAGACATAAAGTTGTGAAATTAGCCTGACCTTGTAAAGACTGGCATAGTTTTATCCTGGAAAACATTAACAGTCTGGGGCAATTACCTCTCAATGGCTGCATTCTGTCTGTGTTTGTGGGTGTGTAATAACATGTTTTTGTGTTACTCTCTCTCCCTGTGTGTGTGTGTGTGTGTGTGTGGCAGAGAAAAAAAAAAGAGGATGGTGTGCACGTTTGTGTTGTTGCACATGTGTACGTCATGTATGGAGGGTGTGCAGTTTGCCCATTTGCATGTGTGTGTGTATAAGAGAAAGAAAGCGAGCATTTTGCACACCATGTGATAACAATATGTGCTGATTGTGCTCTCCCGGGTCCTGCCCTCCCAATGCCTCCACCCCAGGTTATTTCTGTAACACACACACGTCTCACTCTAAACTCACCTCCCGTCCTTTCACTATGTCCTTGACCTTTTTTTCTCTCGCATCCCTTTTCTGCTTTCTTTTTTCTTTTATTCAGATTCATTTTTCCCCCTTCCTTTGTTTTGTGATCTTTTCTTCTTCTTCTCTTCATCTCTCAGTGCTTCTCTTGTTCTTCGCCTCCTTATTGTCTCTTTTCTTCTACTACTCTGATCTCCCTTATTCTTTTACCTTGTTTTCTACACCCTGCTTTTTCAGTGATTGTCCTTTGGTCCTGTATTTCTTAATTTTTCTCCTTCCCTCCCTTGATTCCCTCCCTCTGCGCTCTACTCTTTCTTAGACGTCTCAAACTTCCTCTAAACTTTTCTTTTCTTCCTCTTCTTCTCCTCATTCCTCCTTTCTTCTCTGTCCTTCATCCCTTCCTCTGTTCTCTACCTTCATCCACTGTCTCTACTGTCCTTTCCCTTCTTCATCTTCTCTCCTACTCCTCCCTTTCCTTCCCCCTCCATCACCCTCCCACCCCAGCCCACGCCCTCCTCTCCATTAGCAGATTAGATTTAGTCCCATAATGCCGCTGGGCACCATGATTTTACCGGCTCTCATTACTCCTAAATCATCTTTCCCTCCTCTCTCCCTCTCTTTTTCTGCCTCCCTTTCTCTCTCTCTCTCATCTCCCAATTATAATATGCAAACACACACTTCCAGACACACACGATCTCACACACACACACCATATGCCATATGCCAAGGCCTGCGCTGCGCACCGTAACACCCCTGAATTAGCAGCAGGGCCGGTGATTTGTGATGCAGTTTGATTGGGTGGGAGGGGAGAATTTGGTTCAATTTCTGTCTGTCTGCATCCATCCTTTATTCCTCTCCATATATTCCCTCGGGGCATGAATGATTTTCATATCACAAAGTTCGAGGCCGACTGCATTCGCTTGCAAGCTGTTATACGAGGTGTTTTGGAGAAGGATTTCCTGGAATGAAGGGATGGTGTAATGCAATTTTTGAAGGACTGGTTGTTTCTTTTTTCTTTTTTCTTTTTTTTGTCATGTGCAGTCACTGATTGAGAGAAACAGATAGATGTGAACAGACAGGCAGGCAAACATGGAGAAAAAACAAAAAGAGTCAGTTATATTTATGCATGCGTGTGAGCGAGCGAGCGGCCGTTAGTTCTGAGTGTTCATCATTCCCGTTGTGTCAGCGTCTTATCGTTTATTATGGCAGCGGGTGAGTTAGCTGTACTTTTACCCTCTGTGACAAAACTGCTGATCATCACATCCATTTTAATCATGCCATGCCAGCATCAAGCACATTTACAACATTCATCTACATGCTGCACTGAATGTACTATATATTAAATACCATCATGTACTGAAATAATACACAGCCTATTAGCATTTGCAGAATATTGGCTCAGACTGAAATAAATGCTATTTGGACAAACTGAGCAAATATTGGTATGAAGGAGTGCAGAAAAATGAAACAAACTGGTGCCTTTCATTTTCAAAATGACTTTTGATCAAATTAATTATATAGTGTTTTTTGTCATCTTTTTTTCTGAGGCTCTGAAGTTTAACAATCAACATGTATCCATCCAGTCAAGAATACATCGGCCTATTGAACCACATTTTTCATCCCGCCAGCCTTAATGAAACATACACATGTGCACAGCAGTGTTAAACTTAAAAAAACAAAAAAAACGTTTGGTAGAAAAAAAAGCCACACACACACACACACACACACACCTCACACACCACCAGGTTGATGTTGCAGTCATGTTACTGAGGTCGGCCTTAGGTAGAAGGAAGTCCAGCCCAAAGGGATCCACTGCATCCATGACTGGTTGCCATGTCTTAATAAATCTCTTGATATTGTCATGTAGGGTGTAGGTCAGATTCTCCAAAAGAAGCGTTCTTAACACCTCCTTCCTGACCACTGTGCCTTTCACTTGTCTCGAGACTTTAGAGATGAAAACCATGTAAAAAGGTAAAATTTACAAAACGACATAAATCTTTGGTGAATATTAAAAGGGGCAGAATAATTTAACTTCATGTTTCTTTACATTTCCTACCTTTTCCTAGTTGGAAACCATATTTAATGTAGTGTTAACTTTGCTGATCACCGGGAACTGCTGTTGCATGTTACAATTTCTCAATAGTGACCACATTTTAAACCCAATTTACTTTCTCCCCTCTCTTTTTAAACCCTGATTTGACGAGACAAATTAACTAAAAATGCATTTCCTGCACCTGTCATGTTTTCTTGAAACCCCAGAGAAGCCTGCTGGAGAGGAACAATAGCACAGAATCTGGATCCACTCAATCTAATCTCTCAGCCTTAATGGGCACTGCTGCTTTTCAGACACACCCTGCAACACACACACGCATACATACACACACACACACACACACAAACCACACGCATGCAGAAAATCATGTACACACACATGTATACAGGACAAGCGGATATGGTTCCAGGCACAATAACATTTATTCAACCAGTACACAAACAGTTTTCCTCCAGGTAGACCCTGACAGTTTCAACAAGGATATGGATACATTCAAAGGCGTACACATAAACATGTATAAACACACACACTCGCATAGAGCCCTCTCTTCCAGTTAGCCCTGACATTAGCCACTCACTGTTTCTAACTGGATCATGGGGCTTACTAAAGAGATTAGGGCCTAGAGACAGCATAGCAACCCCCCCCCCCCCCACACACACACACACACACACACATACTCACATACTCACTAAAGTGCTTTCCTTCTCCCTGGTTGTCTCTTTTATTCTTTTCTCTATCTCCATCTCCCCAACATCTCTCTTTCTCTCCGTCTCTCTCTCACTCTCTCTCTCACTCACACTCACACACACACACACACACACACACACACACACACACATACTCTCTCTCTCTCTATTTCTCTCTCTCTCACTCAACCAGACAGGCCCTCAGGTTAAGAAGACAGCAGCCAGTAGCCAGAGGAATTAGCCTACCACTGCATGGGAAGGGAGGATGACAGTCTGCTCTGTTAGCCATCACAATCACTTTATTTCACCAAGTACACACACACACAGAGACACAACCATTGTGAAAGCTTCCTTTTCTTTCTGCACATTTGCTTCACTCCTGTGTAAGGAAACACTGAGATGGAGGAGGAGTCGAGAAATTTCTAATTTAAAGTGCTTTTCAGACATGCGAGGGTAAAATGAGGAGCTTGGCAGCAAGAAGATTTTAAAAGGCAATAGTTTGAACTTCTATAATTTTCAACTGCTCTCATAATATGATGAATGGGATAACATAACCGCTGATGCTGTACAGAATCCATTCAGGATTGAGAACTACACTGACAAACTAATTGACATTTTAGTGGTACTAAATGTAGCTCTATGATGTCATTCAGTTTCCCAACTGTTTCATTTAACAAACTTAGCAGTTTTCTTGACGTAATAGCATTTTGGGCACAGATGATTCAGCCTCTTTCAAGCTCTGTGGGTTGTGATTGGGTTTTTTCTGGTTGCCAGGCCATTTTTTAAATGGCTAAACAGTTTTGCTGGTTGGCATTTAAGAGAATACGGTCCACCTTTGTACGGATTGACTTAATTCAAATTCATTCATTCTTGTTGTCTGTACATCCATATTTGCAGTGCAAAAAGGAACTTATAGCCACTAACTTAGTGTGAATTTTAGTGGTGCAAATTTTCCCATTTGTTGTGTATGGAAAACTATTTCCAGATATAGGCATAAACATACAATGTGTATTAAACCCTTGGTAAAATGTTTTTCACAAGAAAAAGTTGCCTAGAGCATGTATAGTGTCATCGAAATGCCAAACCATGGCATTTTTAGACATGCCCAGTTAAGACAGTTAAAACCAAGCCAAAATCAGATTCCTCCGGCATGATGTTTTTACTGCTAGAACATCAATGTAGTGTTAGCTGAAGTACTGACTGTACCTCCAAAGGAAGGACAATAATTAGTAAACAATATTCAGGTATTTAGTATCGGCTAATTTTCAGATCAGCTTACACACATTCTTGACTGCGTCAACATTTACAAGGGATAACATTATGTCATCAGCCTCACACAGGAGCCTCGACTCCCTTACGTCTCGCTGTGCTCAGGCTCACATATTCTTGCTCCTACCCTCGGTTGTATTCTTCTCTCAGCATCATGAAAGGCCATGGCCACAGAGACAACAAAGGCTTGCTGTGTTTCTTTTCTCTCACTTCCTCTCTTTCATACTCGCACACACACTGTCTCATTTTATCTCACACATGTCCTCTTTCTGCTTGTCTGTTTCTTTCTATACTATACACTTAGTCAAAAAACACCACAGATACACGTATACACACTCTCTCTCTTTCTAACCCCAGCACCATTGAGACACCTGCACTATTCTGGTCTGTTTCTGTGCTAAAAGTTAATTGGCCCGCTGGCAAAATGGCCTGCAGTAACCTTGACAACGCTGACCTGCTGAGAGACAGATCAAAAATCCGAGCGATGCCTTACATATATACACACAACATACCCCTACACACACAGATCCGCACATACACGGGGCATGTACATAGACAATCTCAAAGACACAAATTATACAAGAGTGTATGGAGCATAGAGTTTAACATGGACACACCCCAAAATACAAATATACAGTAGTGCGTATTCATTGCCATACATGTGCGTTCATAGAAACTCTCTCCATGCAACATATATACACACACACACACACACACACACACACACACACACACACACACACACACACACACACACACACACACACACACACACACACACTTTCAGCAGTCCTCTTCTTCGGTCCCATCTCCTAATTTGTGGTGTATTATTTATGGGTGTGGAGGTACTCCCTAGATGCTTATAAAGGCAAAACACCAAAGTCAGCTTCTTTATTCAGCCCCCCCACACACACACACACACACACAAAACACATCCTGCTATCCTTTACTCTGACCTATCTTTCTCTTTATTTTTTCTATCCCCACCTGTCACCCATTTTCCTTCCATCACCTGCCAGCCTCGTAACCTCTCCTCATTACTTCACCCTGCTTGCTGTCAACCCTTGTCTTCCCTATTTTCCTCTCTTCATGCTTCCTCTTCTTGCTTTTAGTCTTTTTAAC
Organism: Xiphias gladius; assembly: GCF_016859285.1. Taxonomy (NCBI): domain Eukaryota; kingdom Metazoa; phylum Chordata; class Actinopteri; order Istiophoriformes; family Xiphiidae; genus Xiphias; species Xiphias gladius. The sequence goes on from NC_053422.1 coordinate 8,714,026, forward strand.
AACCCATCTTCTTCAAAACACGTCCATCTCTCCTTTAGTGACGGTCATGTAAGCTCAGCCATTCAGTAAAGAGTCAAACGAGGGCTGCTGGGTTCATCCTCATTCTCCTGGAAAGCCTAGGCAGCACCCATCCTCCGTTCCCACATCCACCATTTATTAATGTGCTTCTCCATTGCTTGCCCATCCATTTACCATATGCAATTAAGGGTTTAGTCATTTAGCCAACAACAGGATTTGTCCCTGCTAAAATGATACTCTGCAGTAAAGTGAAGTAAAAGTGTGCTCCTGAATTGAGCTTTTCAGCTTAATATTGTTTGGAATTTTGTAATTCATGTTCCACCTTCCATTTTAATACTTGGCATAGGCTTAGGCTGGACATATCAGATTAGGAGTTTAGACTACTGTCTGTGGACTAAGGAGCTCTCAAAAAGCCATATGTTGGTTGAGAAATTTCCCAAAGAACAAATCCATTTAGTCAAGGAGCTTTGGCGATTCTCAAATTAAGGGTCTCAAGCCTCCATCACCCGAAATGCTTCAAATCCATTCCTCGCTGAGGCTCATTCATTTCACATTAGAGAATCCATTATCAGTTTATCATTTTGATGCAGATGTATTGCATTGTGATGCCTTGCTGTTATTCCACTTTGGTGTCAATTATGTGTGCCGAAGCTCAATCAAATGTCAGTACACCTTCTCTGTTTGTGAGGCTTTGTGAAAAAGAGAACATCCTCGGATCAAAGTTGTGATGAAAATTACTAAGCACACCTGATGAGTTCAATCCCTGTCTGTTTGAGTCAAAGAGACCGGTCAAGAAGCAGCCTATACGTATTAGTAGTTTTACCAAAAGGTCAGAGATAAGGCTTCTGATCTCCATACTTTACTATACATAATAGGTTCAACTATTCACTACATACTTAAGTACAGAATTTAGAATATCTTCAGAAATGAATGCATATTAACCAATTTTGTTTAATCAAAATACTTATTAAAATGTCCAAGGTTACTGATCAAAAGAAAAAAAAAAAAAAAAAAAAAAAACATGCATAATAGTGAAACACAAACACAATTGTACCCCAGACACAATCATTGGCACCCTTCACTGATATTTGGTTGCAGAACCGCTGGTGACAATTGCAGCCTCTAAATGTTTCTGGTAGCCATCTATAAGCTTCTTGCACCTGTCTGCTGGTAGTTTCTGCCACTCTTCTGTTGCTATGTGTTCAAGCTCTTTAAAGTGTGCAGGAGTCCCTTTTGCAATGGCAGATTTCAGCTCCCTCCAAAGGTTTTGAATGGGATTTAGGTCAGGACTCATTGCTGGCCAGTTTAAAACAGTCCATCGTTTCCTTTTTTTAGCCATTCTTCTGTGCCGCTGGATGTCTGCTTTGGGTTGTTGTCCTGCTGAATGACCCAACATTTTGCCTCAAACGTAGTTTTCTGACACTGGGTAACACTTTTCGCTCTAAATTGCCTTGGTAATCCTCTGGTTTCATCATTCCTTTGATATGTTCAATGCCTCCACTACCAGAAGGAGCAAAGCAGCCCCACAATATGATAGAACTTCCACGTGTTTTGCTGTAGGTAGGGTGTTCTTTTCCTTATGGGCTTCATTTTTTCACCTATAAACAAACTGATGCACCGCATTAGAGATCTAATTTGGTTTCATCTGTCCATAGAACATTTTCCCAGAAAGACAGTGGCTTATCTATAAAAGCTCTTGCAAACGTAAGTCTTGCCTTTTTGTGCCCTTCCTTCGTAGTGGTTTCCTCCTTGGCCTTCCCCCATGGAGCCCTACTTTGTTTAGTGTGCTGCGTATGGCACGGGCTGAAACCACCGCTCAAGATTGCTCCAGGTTAGCCTGAAGCTCTTTAGATGTCATGTGTTGGGGTTTTTCCACAATCCGCATGCAAATTTCTCTCATTGAGTTTCTAATTAGCGCCACATCCTGGAAGCATCTTAAGAGTTTTATGACGGTGAAACTTCTTGATAACATTATAAACTGTTGAAACAGGGATTTCAAGATCTTTGGTGATTGCCTTGTAGCCTTTGGAAATCTTATGTTTTCTGATAAGTGTTTCTGATACTCTCAGACAGCTCTCCTGTCTTTGCCATTGTTAAAAAGAAACTGGAAACAATCAGCCCCTTTTTATGGAGTAAAACAATCATTCATTGGTTAATTCAGGTCATGTGAACATTGAAAATTAGACACGGGTGAGTCTCATTTATTTTATTATTTTGTTTGAGGGACTAATTTAAGTTAATCAAAAGGTTGCCAATAATCGTGTTGGGCGTACAATCTATGTAATCTCAGTAACTTTGGACATTTTATTAAACACTCTGATAATACAAAATTACTTAATTTGCATTTATTTTTGAAGATATATTAAATTCTGTGCTGAAAATTCAGGGGTGCCAAAAAATTTCAACCATGTATATCAACAGAGTACAACTATCTGCTGTCGTTGGCAGGGACACAACCTTTCCTTGTTACCAGTATGATTTATTATTCTTGTCAGGTTTTAAAAAGATTAAGAAATAACCAAACTCCCTGTTATGTAGCTGACATTGCATCCTCTTGATGTTACAGAGTAGATAAGATATCCCTGCTCCCTTGGTAAAACCCACTTTTTGTGATTTTCATATTTTAATTTTAATTGAAGGATTACAAAGTCCTCTGTGAGTTTAGAAAATTCCTCAGCTTCTTTGCCTTCCAGAATACACTGAATAAGCCAAGGAAAAACAAACTTGAAAATTGTGATATCATCTCTCACCATATTATGGTGAGAAGCCATATATATTGTCATGACATTAGTCAATATAATAAAATAAAGTTTAAAGCTATTTTATTTTAATTATATAAAGATATATAAATATTTCTTTTTTGCAAGCTTTTTCTTCTTCTTCTGAATACACCAGAACTGGACTTTTTAAAAATGTTATACTGTAAGTTGATATAGCATACATTTATCTCTATACTGGTAAGGCACCTGAGTATGCTATCAGTTAGGTTTAGTTTTATAGAACTAGGTGGAATTGATAGCGATCAAACTGTGGTTTGGTCAAGATTACCGAGAGTAAATATAAAAGTTTGGCATTGTCCTCTGTAGGATACTAAATCTACTCCAAAAGAAAGACAAAGAAATCTTTCATTCTTCCATCTCCAAACTATCTGACCACCCATCCCTCCATCTATCGCACTGTGTTTCTGTCTTTTCTCGCCTGCCTGTTAACCCGCCCTCCCTTCCCTCCATCTGTCTCTTCTCTGTGTCCATTCTAATGTCTCTTGACCCTTTGCTGTTGAAGTTTTATTAGCTCCATAAATGTCCCTAAGAACCTGCAATATCGCTTGGCTTAAGCACTAGGGAAAAAAAGGACTAACCAAAAAAAAAAAAAAAAGGAAAGAGAGTTAGAGTAGTAATATCGCTTAGTCCCGCGGATGACAATTCAAATGAGAAAACGTATTAAAACAAAATGGCGTCAGGGACATTAAAGTAAATTAGCCAATAACAAATGACCATGTGTGCACCCCACTGCCTTAACATCTCAACTATTTTTTTTCCCTGATAGTAACTCATCTAAATTTGTTGGACATCTTTTTGGCATTGGGCCAGAAAAGCTTTTATATCCATAAAGGCCTATGGATCACAGAGAATTGCATTAAGCTGTCCAATTTAATTACAGTATCGACAAAACATAATAGATACTTACAGCTTTTCAGAGAGCGATGGGGAGAGGAGGGGCAAGAGCGAGGCTGGGGGGGTGGCGGAGAAACAAAAAGTGCAGACAATGTCCATTTATAATGCTGATGCAGTGTATGTATCAAAGGAGGTGTTTGATGAACATGTGCATGTGTGTGTGTCTGTGTCAGTGTGCGTCTCTAACAAGGGATTTGCAAGGACCCATGAGAGCTTTTGAGAACGTTTAGTTTGATTTAGATGCTACAGCTCCCCGATGGCTGTTTCACTTGCAAACACACAAATGCACCACCACACCAATCTATAGTCAACACACAACCATGCACAATCTTGCACAAGTCACTTGTAGACACACACCTGTCCACACACACACACACACACACACACACACACACACACACACACACACACACACACACACACACACACACACACACACACACACACACACAAACACACACACACACTTACTTAGATCATTTTAATGGAGCGAGTTAGGAGAGTGGCTGTCCTGTCCTGTCCCGTCCTGTCCCAGCCAGCCGGGGCTGTCAGCCTCCCGTCCACCATGATCAATAGAGGGGGGCAATATTTTTATTCCTAAAGCGCCCGCTTAATTAAATCACAGGGAGTGGAGCGGGGGGTGGGAGGGATGAATAGGGGAGGAGGGATGGGGCGGGGGTTTCAAGACATTGCAAGGGCACTGAATCAAATGACTGATAAAGAATTACAAAGACTGGAAAGAGGAATGGCAAAAGGGAGGAGAAATATGGAAGGAAGACCATTCTGTGTGTCATCTATTACTTTCTATAGTGTACCAAGATACAGACATCAAGGCTATATGTGTCTGATGGGAAATACTTTTATTTCTCTTCACAGCAACGTTTTCCAGTTGGCTAAAATAACTTTTTTTCCGTTATGTAAAGAGCCAGCTTTCAGGGAACACAGGCGGTTAGGACGAAATGCGCACTAACAACTTAAAGCAATAGTTAAGCATTTTGAAAATCATCCTATCATGTTTATTGCAGAGAGTTAGACCAGACGATCAGTCCCACTCTCATATGTGTCCGGTAACTGTAAGGCAAAATTCAGCAAACAGTTAGCTTATCTTGGCATAAATACACAAAAAAAGATGGAAACAGCTAGCTTCGCTCTGTCGGAAGGATAGTGAATAAGCACATTTCCCAAAATGCCAAACTATTCCTTTAAGAAGAACCAGAACTTGCAAACTTGAAAAGAGTGAGAATGAGGGCTGAAAGTGTGAGAATAGGGAGCACTTGGGTCCCTAGACCATCTTTTCTGAGCAAAAACCAAAGACAAAATTTGGCAATGAAAAAAATTGTGTTAGCTCTAAACCTTTGAAATATCAAAAAATCTCCACTATACAGTCACACATAGCAGTCCTGCTGTCTGCAATGCGCTGTCAGCATGGAGGGTAATATATCCCCTCAGTTTGTTGGCACAAGTCAGAATCACTCAAGTAGAGTGGCTCTGTAGCCAAGACTTGAAAACCATGGTTGTAATGGGAAGGTTCCAGTTTTGAATGCATGGAGTTATGTGTGTGTGGCGTTGCCAAAATTTAGCATTTATAGTCAGTTTGTTTTCCTGGGATGAATGAAGGTTAGAAAAAAAAATTGCTATATGTTCCGTTACAACTTGCCCAATAAAATAATAGTTAGAGTATCGTATACAGTTCTGAGTTTGAGTTATTTTCACTCAGATACCACAGTGCAGACCTCCCTGTTTGCTGTTGCAAGTATATGTTCGTGTTCTTTAGATCACTGATAGCTTCGCTAACTGTGCGGTTGCCGGCTGTCTAGAAAAAGCCATGCCTGTATCATTGGAGTGTTGAGCTCATTTTTTCAATTCACGTAATGGGAACAAAAGTCAGGAAAAACTTTTTTTTTTTAATGGGAATCTTCACCATTTAAAGTCGTTACATGAATTGAAAGTTATTCTGCTTTTACACCTACAGGAATACATTTAAAACATCCCCTACACCAGGCATTAAAACCTTATATACTATATATTTATTTTGACTTAAAGGCAGTACTTATCAGTAAGTTAAAATGGCATAAAGGATATTTAAATAGTTCCCAAGGTTACAGATACTACAGGATATTGAATCGCCTCTACAATACAAGCGGTAGTGTAATACCTGCTGCATGACTTTGGTCTTACCCTACAGTAGAGTGCCTTTAAAAGCAAGGGGAATATGAGCTAGCCAGCAGTCGATATTTATTACTCTCTTTATGGAACAATATTAAATGCAGTTACAGCCCCCAAGGGAGAGAAAAAGAGACAGAGAGACAAAAAGAGAGAGAGAAAGTGAGATCGCGGGAGGGGTGGAAAAAGAAAGTGATAGAAGAGGAAGAGAGACAGGGAAAAGAGAAGCTAGAGGCTTGAGCTAACCACTGAATGTCTCTCAGGTTTCAAAAAAGAAATTGTGCCACCTCTGTTTTCCTTCTCTATCCCTTTTCTTCCTCCCCCTCAATTTTCCTCCTGTTTCTCTCCTCTCTCTTTTTCATCTCTCCCCTGGAGCCCAGCCAAGGGTCATCTTTCTTTCTCTCTTCCACTACAGTCACTCTTCTTTTAATAAAAGACACACACAGAAACACACACAAAGATGCATGCTGTAGATTGTAGCCCATCCACTCTCACTTGCCTGCTGTTTCTTTCACACACAGACACACAAATTCTACCTGACACACAGACACACACCTTTGCCACCGTCCTTGTCATCTCTGTCTAACTGAGACCTCCTGTGATGCCAACTGACACAAAGCCGTATGAAATCAAACAGGCTTGCTCCAACTCCCCTGTTCACAGGTTAAAGGTCCAGGACTGTACAGCCCTGGCTCATATCTGGACGGGCCTGAGGGCGGATCCATCTAATATCTGGTGTCTACTGTTACACAAAAAAGTGTATGGTGACATGCCCTGGGAGAAAACATCATTTGGTGTGTGTGTGTGTATGAAGGACATGTGTATTTTTCCTGTTTTTGTATCTGCATGTGTGTGACGCTGTGGTGTATGTGGGTACAAATGTGCACTTACATGTGCAATGTCTGTGTGTTTGTGTTTCTAAAGGTTTAACGTCAGTATCCAAGGAGACACAATGTGGCTTACTTAGCACTGTTTGTGTGTTTAAGGGTTAACAGTAATATCTGAGGCGGGTGACCTAGAGAGTGTTATTATTCTCCTCACATGAATAATGGAACTTAATATGGAGGAAGTGATAGCTGGGAGCACGCGTGCAGACACGCACACACACACGCACACACACACGCACACACACACACACACACGCGCACACACACACATAAACACACTCTCACAAACCAACAGTACCACCACCGCCACCCCAAACCAGAGGAGGATCTTGCTGGCATTCTCAATTCCCCCAGACTTCTAGGGGCCACAGAGAGTCATCATGCCCAGAGAGGAGAGGCGCTGGCTGGGGAAACTCTAACCGAGAGGGTGGGGGGTCTTTATGGTGAAAGGGGGAAGGTCTGGAAAACATTTGGTCAAAATTCAATCAATTATACAGTACTTAGGAAGCCATGACAAACATGGAAAGAATAATGGAAGACTGCCCTTTCTTCTGCTGCTGTTGCTGCTGTTTGTTGGGCCTCTTCTTCTTTTTTTCTCTCTCCTCTTCTAATTCATTCTCTTCTTCATTTCTCCTTGTACCCATGGTTACTAAACTTAGCTTACTTGAACTTTTGTGAACTTTGCATTGTTTGTCTTGTCTCCCTCCGGCTCCCAAGATCCTCCAATTCTTAAAAAGATATGCAGTTGTTCATAATCAGTATCAATAATTTACAGAATTTGTCATCCTAATATAACTGATGTATAATTCAAACAACCATCTGTCTCTTTAATAGAATTTTTAGGAGATTAATTGCATGCTCCCCCAAATGCTATGGCAATAGAAGAGCACCAAAAAGACTAAATCCAATAATTGTAATGTGGGAGCAGATTGCTAGACACTGGTGTACAAACCATTTCGCTATCCAAATGTGCCCTGTGTGTGTGTGTGTGTGTGTGTGTGTGTGTGTGTGTGTGTGTGTGTGTGTGTGTGTACCTGTATGCGTGTGTTTGTGTGGTTAGTCTATCAGTGAGTGTCCTTTTCAAGGATCACAAGCCAATCTCCGGTTGGTGATAGCTTTTGCTCTGCTCAAAGGTCGGCAGGTGTGACTCACAGACAGATGAGAGGACTACTGTTTTACATGAAGACATAACATAACTCTGGATGTTGAATGTGCCGAGACATTACGGCGCGTGTCAATATAGCATTTTTTTCTGAGCGCCCGCTTTTTCCGATCGTTCCCAATGAGGAGAGAGCTTATGCGGACACATGTGGTTGCCCAGAGAAAAAGCGCAGCACCCAGTGTCTTTTTTTTCATTGCGCTTTGCCTTTTTAGTGCAGCTGCTCCGAGGGCTTCTAGTTGAAAAACTCTGAACTTAATAAACAAATAGTAATAAAAAGCAAAGGCGCGATGCTAGTTTATCATACAATGGCGGTGGTGATATGTTGTCAAGATATTGTTGTCATAGAAACAAAACCCACGTACAGCGTTAGAAGCGCGGGGATGAAGCGCTCCCCAGCACCCTGTCGTCCCTTTTACTGCCAGAGAAAAATGCTATGTGGACATCCAGCCTTAATAATACATTATGTTAAAATAAAGAGTTATTGTTTATATCCGCCAGAACATAACGTCATATCAAAACTCTGCCAAATGGCAGCAAGAAGCATTTTCTTGAACATTAAAGGCCCCGAAAGCCTATTTTGCCAATCAGATTCTTACTATGAGCAACGGAGTCCTACATGAACATTTTCTGCCAAAGTTCAAACCGTTTTGGTTATTTCGCAGGACAAATTTCTGTATGTTTTTGTCTTGTCTGTGTACCAATCAGGTTTTAGCCACATTTTAATCAAAATGTGATGACAGTTATTGGACTGTTCCAAATCTGTTGAAGAAAATTAGCAGTTTTTGATTTAAACTGTTAGTTTCTATGTTTTGGATGATTACAAAACCTATAGCATCTCTTAACATTGGCTGTTCTGTTCTGTTTCAAGCTGATAAGACCTTTGCATCTGTTCATAAAAATGTTGCCCCTGTGCAGCTTAAAAATCTACAATACAAATTTACCAGACTGACATACTTTATCCTACAATGAACAAATTTTAGGGAAAGCAAACTTCCCTTTTGCAGAACCCATGCACTGAATCCTGTTGCACCCATTAAAATAACATGTTTCCTAGTTTCCAATAAAATGTTGACGAGGTGACCATCTTTTGTTTACACCTCCCAAAATGTCACCCAAACAGTGAGAACACTGGATGCTGGTTGGACATAAAAACATTTCCATAACCTTTAAAACCAACTGCACAAATGGACAACCAGTAACCACTTGTATAATGAAAACTTCATTCAGAGCCTTGCGACAGGAGTTTTATTTCGGCACCCTTAACTGTGTACTCTCTGGTGTCAGTCACTCAGCTGGAGTCATAAAGGCCGACAGACAGACGCACAGTCTTATAATGGCTTTTATTTGACTTGGATGGCTTACCTTCTGTTAGAAGAAATAACAAATAAATATCATGGTTGGTAAACAAAACAATAAAAGATTTATTAGCCAGGAACTCCTCGGAAATATGACTTTTTTTTTCTATATCTTGTTCTCTGTCTTTTGCTTTCTGTCTCATTTTTTGTAATCATTCATGTTTGTCAGCAGTCCACAGAGGGCATATCGGTATAAAAGAAATGCAAATTATAGAGATAAAGAAGATAGATTTATGATATAGTTAGATAGTTAGGCGGATAGACAGAGAGAATGATAGATAATGGAGAAGGGTAGAGAAAGGGAGTGCGGGTTAGAAAGAGAGAGTGATAACAGCTTTGCTTTCTATCTGTTTCCTATTTACTCTGTCAACGTCAGCATGAGAGCAACAAAGACAGAAAAAAAAAGAGAGAAAACCTCACTTCAGAAATATCCCATCTCTACCCCAAAAAGTGTCAAAACCTTCAAAACAAGACGTGTAAACACAAGGAATATTTTCCGGCTGTGCTCCACATTAAAATATCATAATACCATTCCTGTCTGTCAAATGTTTGCCTATTTTGTGCTCCTTCGTTACCGCAAGCGCTGAGCAAAATTGCACATAAAAGCACATATTTTCTTTGCCTAAAGAGTATACAATGCCAGGCACATACTTTTTCCATCAAGGCCTGGGGAGAAAAAATGGGGAATGCTCATCTCTTGTCAAACAAAAGGAATGAACCAGAAAACACAGGGCTGAAAGGGAAACATCCAAAATGATGAAACCTTGTTAGTTTGAGGAAATGAATTCTCTGTTTTCTGAGCACAGCTCGCCAATTAACATTCACGGCACTAATAAAGGTTGATTGGCTCTGGAATAATTCACAACCAATTTTCCTGCTTTGTACTTGAATGTGTGTGTGAGTGTAAATTAACGTGTGAGCATAAACAGTATGTATGTCAGGTTATGTGCGAGTGTATGAATGATTATGTTTATTCCAAGGTATGTGTGTTATGACTAGGGTTGTTATACACAGTAGTTACTGTTCTCCACGGAGAGTTTGGCTGATTTCCATGATGTGTACTTGTGAGCGTGAGCGTGTGTGTGTGTGTGTGTGTGTGTGTGTGTGTGTGTGTGTGTGTGTGTGTGTGTGTGTGTGTGTCAAGGTCAAACAGAAAAGTCCGGGCAGAACCGAGGTCTGTTACTCTTTTGTGCTGTGATTATTCAATTGTGCATCCATTATCTCACATGCATGGTCATGTATTTGTGTGCTGCTGCCGACTGACTTTGTTAGCACACGTCTGTACAGTGTGTGTGTGTGTGTGTGTGTGTGTGTGTCTGTTCAACTCTGGTCTAACTGGCAGGAATATAGGGTGATTAGCTTGTCTGATGTTTCATACCTCTTTTTCTCTCTCTCCAATTACATTGTGCTTTCTGCGCCCTGTTTGTCTGCCAGGCCTTCTCCCCAACAAACAACACTAACAGAGTTAAGGCAAGTCAATTGTGTCATACTGAAAATCATTTGGCTAATATAGGTATTCATTACGGAGGAAGAAAAAGGGACTGTTGTATGTGCTGTTGTGTTCAGCGTGTGTACTACAGAGAGAGGAAAAGACTCATTACAAAGAGGGAGAGAAAAATAAATATGTTGCTTGTGTGGTGGAAATAAACACAACAATAAACACAGTCAATGGGGGTATTAAAATGGGAATGTGTGTGTTTTCGAGTTTTCTCAGAACAGAGCTGATTGCTCCATTTTTCCGCCACAGCAATATCGCACAGTTGGAGGGCATACATAAAAAAAAAAAAAAAGAAAAAAAAAAAACGTTTACATTCAAAACATGTGGAACACACGTTCAGTAGAACCACACACTGCACACACTGGTCTGTTATTCTACAATTCTCTCTCCCTCTTTCCTTGCCCGCCCTCCCGCTTCTCCATTAATCACACACACACACACATGCATACACACACACACACACACACACACACACACACTTCAGCATTTCTGATAGTTCCTTTTGTCTTTGAAGCGCTTTGGACCAAATTGTTCCACTGATCATAAATGTCATATCATCTTTTCTCTCTCTCCTTCCGTCCATCTCTTTCGCCTTCTCTGCCTTTGTTCTGTAATTGGCTGTGTGTTTGTGTGTGTGTGTGTGTGTGTGTGTGTGTGTGTGCGTGCATTAGGGCGTGTGTGTGTGTCTTTGTGGCATAGATCGTGTTTTTGTGGTTTTGTTTAACATCTGACACCCTACATCTTTGAGTGCTTGGAACACGTCAACTAATGTCTTCTGTCGCTCTCTCTCTTTCTTGCTGTCTCTCCAGAGACCTCAGTGAGAACCAGATCCAGGCAGTTCCAAGGAAAGCCTTCAGAGGAATCACCAGTGTCAAGAACCTGTAAGCACAATCACTCCCTTCCTTTCCTTCCTCCCTCTCTGTTTCCTTTCCTCTATCTTCCTTCCTCCCTTTTCATCCCGCTTACTGTATATTCCTACAGCTTAGTCTTTTCTTCTCTGTGTTTCGGGTAACTGAGCCTAATTTTTTTTTTTTTTTCATTTAAAAAAAAAAAAGTTTATTCCAAATACTATTTCAGATTCTTTTAATTCTTCGTTAAACTCCACTGACCTGCTGTTGGGTCAGTAATTATAAATTCATGTTGTACAGACAAACATTGTTCAAACCCACATAACTTTATTTTACATGGTAAATGTAAATGTAAAAACTAAAGTTTCTTTGATACCACATACTGTATGTCCGTCTGAAATCTTGGGAAAATGTTTGTAAAATGATGCATAGCACATCTAAAATATTTCCAGGAATGGTGCAAAAAACTTAAGGTCAGAACAGGCTAATGCTGAACAAACTGTATATTAGAGTATACATAAGATACCACCACATGGTGTGGAATAGAGTGATTTTTTTTTCCAACCTTAAAAGCCCCCTAAGAGGGAAAAATGAGGGAAAGATGTGGGAAAGATGTATCTTAAGTGTTTTGTTTAAGATAATGCATAAATATAACCTACAGTATCTATGATGTTTATTCTTTAGATTTTATCACATAGAAACAGTAATTCCTTGATAGGACATCAAAACCGTTTAATTCTGAATCACTGAAATAATTTGGTTTAGATTTAGTCATAAGCACTACATTAAACTTTGTAACTGAAACTGCCAGTCACATTTTCCAGTTCCACATGGTTTGTCTGTTATCTCCATCTTCCCTGCACCTCCTCCACCTCGATAGCATCCTGATTTTCATCACTTCTGCCTGTTTTCCTCCCTTTTCCTCCTCCCACCTGCTTCTCTAATTTTTGTTCCACCTTTCCCAACATTACTACTTTCCTCCTTTTTTTTCCTCCTCCTCCTCTCACTCTCCTCTGTTCCTGTCCAGAGAGGTTTTATCCTCACATCAAGCGTTCAATACCCCCTGTCATTTATTCATGATGTCCTAATCACCAATAGTGTAATCAATATGCTGCTTAATCGATGCTTCTCATCAATAATGGCTGATCAATCCTGCCTGATGCTGCATAGATAACTAGTAGACAGACTCTTGGGGGTAAACAATGTCCTCGCTGAGTTCGATATCAGTTTAGATAGAATAGAATGAAATGGAACAGAAAAGAAAAGTGTTTTTAAGGACAGCGACCAGTGGCAAATGGTGGTTGTCTAGGATAGTTCAGGTTTGTAAAGCTGGAAAATGCCGTAAAAAAAAATTTGATTTGCTCAACAAATCTTCTTTGTGTAAATTAAAGTTTTCTGTTGTGTTTATCATGACTGACATGATAGAGGGAGGAAAGGAGGATGGGATAGAAAAACAGAGTGGAGCATAATAACTACAAGATGCAAAAAGATAATAACCCATCCCTCTGGATGCTCACCAAGCCTTATTTCACTACCCAAGCTGCTGTGACTGACAGAAAACGAAAGAAAAAAACAGATAATTTATTTTTAGCTAAATGAAATAGAAAGAAAAAGAGAGAGGAAGGCAGAGAGTAAGGGGATGATTGTATTCATAATATAGAGAGATTGTTTTTTGTGTGTGTGGTATTTCCATTGCTATGTGAACAAATCATAATGAGGACACTTTTTATTTAACTCGTGACATGTGTGGGAAGGCTGCATGTATTTTCTCAATAGCTCTTTCCGAATCAAGAATGAACTTTAACTCTCAGCTTTTAAGCCAACGCGGATGAGGATGTTCTTCAAGAGCTCAGAAAAAGTGAAAATTTGAATCTCTCTAATTCCATGAAACCTGCTGTGAAGATCATGTGATGTGATCAAAAAGGTGCAGAACAGCTACCGAATGAACCCTTGCCGTGAGATTTTCTCAGCCGCAAACATGCCGTTTTGCGTGCTAACTGGCATCCAGCCTCACAAGAAACCACCGTGGCGGTAGTGTTTCTAAGTGTGATTAAGTTACTTTAAAGATTAGTTTAGCAGTCCTTTTCCTGGAGGTTTTTATGTTAATTTCTACCCCCCTCTGTACTTCAGACTAGACAGGGAGACAGAGAAAACTCACTAGGAATTTTGGGGCCATGTTGGATTTGGAACAGTCATCACAACTATTTATTCCACTAGCAAAAATCACGGCTTAGCTAAGTGAGCAACCACAGAGACAATAGCAAAAGCTGCCTGAATTTATTTCAGGACCTCCATTTAATCAGCCAAATATACATATATCACCTTAAACTGTGAATTTATGTGTCCTTGAATTGTAAAGCTCTGCGTGTTTCTAATACTTTTTCATTGGGCAGTCCGTGAATTGATTAATATGCATTTTGCCACATATCAGTAATTCAGAGTTAGGCTACAAGCAAATGTGCTCTTCTGGTTAGTTTCCTCTCCCAAGAGTGATGTAATTACAACATGGCCTCCAAAGTCCACAGGAGATTATTACTCTTAGGTTAAATGGACCTGAAAGTGCCTGTGCTCTGCGCTTTGTACTGCTGTGTGTGTTTGTGTGTGTAAGTGAGCGAGTGTCGGTTCCCATGGCTGGGCTCCAAACCTTTTGACTTCAGGTTGGCCTCTGATCATCTAATCCACTCTCCCTGCTCACAACGGACACACTCCAAACTCAGCGCTACGCACCACCTTACATCTTTGACCTCAGACTCACTCAAGTATTTCACAACCATTTGGAGTTCAGTGACAAAAATATGAACCAAGTGCAGAACATATCACATCTTAGACTACAGCAGGTTGCGATGTTACAGCACCTAACATATTGATGTGAGCGTATATAATCTGTATTCATCCAGGGAAGGTTTGCTGAGTGTGCAAGCTCTTTTTTTCCAGCAATTCCGAGCATCACACTCATACATTAACACACATTTACATGTGCGTACTGTCCAGTGTAACCACAGTCTCTCCTATGGTTGTCCCCAGGGGTTACAGTGGGATTTGGCAGGTGGGGGAACCCTAAGATCCGGGGGGGGGGGTTTATTTTATGTCAGTGACCGCAATCCTGGAACAAGTGTGCAGCATGCTCTCATGTGCACCCTGGATGACAGGCAGACAGAGAGGGCCAGTAAAGAGACAGACAGGGCTGGTAAAAGTATAATGGCTTTTTCTTCTTTTTGACAGTCCATGGGCCCACATATGTAGAGAGCTGCCAATCAGGCTTATTTACTTATTAATCGAAGTTGCCGGAACGGCATTCCAGATCATTCCGGCCCACTTAAATGCCTAGTTCACCCACTGAGCAGATCCACTGTACAATAGGTGAAATTCAGTACGAGTTTCTAGACTTTGCACATTGGATATATATCCCACTCTAAAATGCTGCACTCTGCCCTTAACCTTATTAACACCAGACTCGAAACTGCTTTAAACTACACAGTGAACCATTTTACTTTTTTTCTGACAAAATTAGGAGTGACTCAGGCACATAAACATCATTCATTTCTTCCTCCCTCTTTTTGACTTTTGTAGCACCTCCTTCTCCTCGTCCTCCCTGGTCTCCTCGTGTTTGTTTCTCTAGTTTCTTCCTCCCTCCATGTTTTCCTTGCCCCTTTTAGTCCCCTCGAATTGCATCCCTTTCCCTTTCTTCCTCTCTCTGTCTTCTTCTTGTTCTTTCTCTTCATATGTCGTCACTTCTTCATCCTCTATCCTCCCTACCAACAAGTTTACTTTTCCTTCTTCTATTATTCTTCCTCTTGTTTCTTTCATCCCATCATCTGTCCGTCAGTCTTTTGTCTTTCCATGCTCTTTCCCGTGTGGTCCCTTTTCTCTGTCTTTCACTTTTATTTTCTCTTTTTTCTCTTCTTCATCTTCCATTTCTCTCTCCATTCCATCCTCTATTGTTCACTCCATCCCTACTCTGCATCCTTCCTCCACTCCTACCTCCTTTCTCACCATCCCTCCATTCCCAGCTCCCTCCAACTAGCCCCTAACCCTTAAATTCCTCTCCCTCGCTCCCACACTATTTCCCTCTTTTTTCTTTTTCACCCCTCTCCATCCGTCCATCCATTAGACAAGGTGACTCCTGCAGTAAAAGGGTCCAACCCTCCATTACACCACAGGGTAAAAAAAACCTTCATGATATTCTGTCCCTGGTGGACACAGCATTGACTTTCTCATATGTCTCCCTCTCCCTCTCACTTTGTCTCTCTCCCGCTCGCTCTCACTTTCTCCTTTCTCTCTCTCTCTCACCGCCTCTCAATCACTCTTGATCTGTGTCCCTCTCCCCTTCTGTCTCACTCACTCTGCTTCTCAGAGGGTAGGGCCTCTATCTTTCTCACTTAGTTGTTCCCTGTCATGCTGACTAGTGGCTACCACAGCATTGCATGCCATTTACTGCAGTTCTCTCATGCACACACGCATGCTGCACACACACATGCTCTCATACACGCACATACACGCACACACACACACACACACACACACACAAACCTTTTTGACCCTGCTATCAGATTGACTGTTTTGCTGAAACTGCCAAGAACCTGGCAAATACGATTACTGTAGTCTTCCACTAACCTAAGGAGACAGGTATATGCCATACATCTGTGTGTAGGTGTTTGTGTGTGTATGTGTGAGCTCCCCATATACATTGTGCTGACTGCTGGTCCTCTCATTGCCTTAAACTCAACCTGTCAGTGAAACTACAGATGATAAAGGCAAATGTAAGGTTAGAATGGACAGAAAGCACTGTGCCAAAATTCCTGTAATATGCTCTCTGTTTTACGGTTTTATCTACGTCACATTCTGGATGCTTAATATCGTATCCAATTATATCTAATCGTATTTTCCATGATCTAATCTGGTCCTGTCTTGTCTTGCCTTGTCAGAAACGTCACCATGCTAACCAGTCCTGAGAATGTCCAACAGCGTGGTGTCTTTGGCGTCAAACACTTGTGGTTTCGTTTTTCTGCTCTTGGGCTTATCATAAAGTCGCGATGCAGCGGGGAAAAAAAATGTCTGATCCCTTTTGAAAAACAAGATGCCGTTGAATTGCCGAATTTTTCATGATATGTGGAGGAAGCATGTGGCGGGTTTCCTCTGCACACAGGAAGTGACGCATTGAAACTTACGGTGAGGTAGAAGTGAGAATGTAAATCCTAAACAGCAAGGAGAAAGCTCTCTGTCCTTAGAAAACTGCACTTTGCACCAAAACCCACGCCGTAAGACAAAAAGAGGAATACATCTCAGCTGCTGGATCGGGCACTGCACTGAAGTTTAACTGTAACTGCCTCTTTGATCCACCAGTGTCAAGGCATGCAAGTCTTATAATGGATGCACTACTGTACTTTTAACATATAACACTACTGCAGGCCTTGAATTGGCCATCTATTGGTTTTACAGTACTTTCTGCTCTGCCTCCTGTTCCGACAGTTTCTAAGTCACTGTGCACCTGTGATCAACAACCAGGCAGTCCAGCTTTGGTCATCCCTTCACTTGTTTCAAAACTTAACTGTATAACAGGGACATTTTTACATGGTTGTCACCCAGTTATGACAAGAGTTTAATCAGCAGTGTGCACAATATTCCTCAATAACATTAAGCGCCTTGGGCTATTTTTGCAAGGACGCTGTTAAGGTTAACAGTGCTTTAAAGTTTTTTAAAAAGAAGAAAAAAAAATCACAACATGTGTCTAATTAATTCAGTTCAATACAAAATGTATTCAAGGCAAACTGGTTTGCAAACAGAACAATATAAAATCACATGCTAAATATGTTCATGGAGAGAGAAAAAAAAGCTGAGAAAAAAAATGAGGTTAGCAACCTTATTCGGATAGTGTCCCACGCTGTCGTGCCGGAGGTTTACACAGTCAGAGGAAAGTATATTAAAAACTTTTCTTTTAATACTCCACCAGCCTGATGCAGTAAACCCCACCAACTTGTATCCCAGAGTTGTAACAGATCAACAACAAAAGTAATAATACTTTTGTAAAAGTCGTAAAATTAGTATCCTAAAACATTTTTTTTTCACATTTGACAAGCAGATATATTTGATACATCGCAATATCACGAGATTCTGTCAGACTACTATTTAAACCTATAATATGAAGGTTATACTACGGTATACAGTAGTTAGCTACTGTAATGCTTTCTGCTCACAGTGAAGACAGACAAAGAAGCAGTGATAACTGTGATCAACCACAGATACTGTGTGTGTACAGTTGTGGTCACGCTTAAATCACAACACATGCGCGTCACTCACGCTGGGAGGCATATACTGTAGCTGTAGTTGGATTACAGAAGCATGGATGCATCAGATAAGGTACAGCTGTTTCATATGCCCTCACATTACACCTCAGTGCCCACACAGACACGCTTTTTATCTTCTGTAGCCATCACGTCCTCATATTGTACCTTGTGTTCCATCTACCCACCTTCTCGCTCTCTTACCCACTTTTTTTATTGTGATCAAATTTAATTCATATGTCCCACCGGGTTCCACCCATGCTCAGCATCAACACCACTCACAGTGCCTTTAGGTGGTTTGGAAGAATGTGTTCAAAGAATGCAATATGTAATTTCTTCAGCGATACAACCGTACAGTTTATCAGTGTAAGAAAAAAAAAAAGGGAACCCACCTCATGGCTTTACTTCTTTACCTTTCTCCTTCCTGTCATCCTCTCCTTTCTCTTCTCTCTCGTAAAAAACACCTCCATGCTTCACGCTTCCCTACCCACAATGCAGTGCCGGATGGCAGTTTGTTTGAATTATGATAACAGCGCCTTAGAAAGAGGTGAGAACATTGTGTCGGCTACGTGCACATGCACACGCACATACACACCAACAGACACACAAACACACACACAAGTTACTGACCTGCACTGCTGTGTGTCTCGGTCATTGCAGATGTGTGCCTTCAGTTGCTTTTATGTTTACCACAATTCCAGCAGTGGACGTACTAGAGCCAGGCATATATCTAGCAAGTATGTGCCTGTGAAAATATACAATAAAGATTAATAATTAGCATCCTTTTGAGAGCACAACATCTTTAAAACAAGGTGACACCTAGAGCGATAATGCACACACACACTTCACAGAGCCGTTCTTCCCCCACCAAGCATACTGTCCCTTTCCAGGAGTGGCGGGGAAGAAGAATGAAGACATGATAGCCAGCTTCCTAAAATCAGATTCCCATTTTTCTTTGCATGACACCAACCCTCTACGCACGTCCTTAAATGGCAGGATGCAGCTAATTCATTAAAGGTTGTGACCAGCCGAGACAGGAGGGAGGAAATGTCAGTAGCTTTGTCTGAATTGTAACATATTTAGCTAGACAGCATTCCCATAACAGTTTTATTTTCCACCACAGTGATAGGATTTGCAACTCATATTTGATGTAACATTTACTTAAATTCAGGAAAAGACGATGTGTAGTAGTTATTTTCCGCTATAGACAGAATACAGTAGATTAGATTTTAGAGTTTTGCAGGCCGCTTTTACTTAACTTGAACTTTAACATTAGACAAATATGTTTCCATCTCTTTTCACTGTTTATTTTTTGTGGCCAAAAGAGTTACAAAAATCATCAATCCAATTCAAGAAAATGTAAGGTTATATTCAGTTTTACTCATTTACAAAAAAAGAGCTGGATGGAAAGCTACTTGGTATCCTTGACTGCATATACACAGTCAACAGAGGTGGACTTATAATTCTGTGGAAAACATGACGTGGTTTCCTGCACCCTTGAACATCACTCAGAGTGGACTCATTTGCAAGTCAAAACCAACCCCTCCTTGTATAAATCCTCATTTACTGCATTAAGGCCACACGAAATGGCAGGAATGGTAGATGTCCATCCACCCTGCATCAATCCTACATCAGCAGGACGGCAGGTATTCCCACCAGTTTCTCTTGGAAATAAATCAGCACAGCACAGCAAACCTGCATCGATTGTCTCACTTATACTAATGTGTTAGTCACAGTGTTATTTTTAGATAGAAAGAGAACCAGAACAGACAGTGAGAGAGTAATAAAAGCAATTAAAAAGATTTAAAGATTGTAAACGGCAGAGAAAGTGAGAGAGAGAGAGAGACAGATGTGAGTCCTCTCATTGGCCTTTCATTCTTCACTTCTACATTACCACCACACCTATCCTTGGTCCACTTACATCCCTTACCCCTCCTTTGTTGTTCAGTCTCTTACTTCTTCTTTCCTTCCATTTATTTTTTCCCGGTTCTTTAGTTTTTGGCTTTTCAATCTCAAACCTCTTCCTCCTCTACTAATCTTTTGGCCCTTAACTTTCCTCTGTCCAGCGGACCACCCCTTCTTTTTTTATTTCTTTCATTTCCCCACTTTCTCATTTTGCCCAGTGTCTTGCTGCATGGCTCCTGTCCCTTCCTTCTATTTTCTATTTATCTCCTACTATTTACTCCCCTGCAACTTTTCTTTGAATCCTTTCATCAGTTTTGCTCCTTTCTCCTTCTGATATTCATTTTACCATTCTCATCCCATTCCTTTCTTCCCTGTTTCATATTTTATTTTAGTTTGCTCATCTTTGCATTCCTCATCTTTCTTTGGTGTGTCTATATAAGTGTGCAGTCAGACTGGTAATGACACGAGACAAGTGATTTGTTTCTTGATAGACAAAAAAATGACAGAAAGTTGGGGCTGGCATTGGAGAGATCTCAGTTACATGACCTACATAGAAATGTTTATGCAAATGTGCAGAAGTGAATAACATTTTAAGTGAAGTTTTAAATTCTAAAATTTCCTTTGAGTTTAGCCCATAGTCATTGATGTTAGTGGGAAACATGTAAAAAAAGGTGAATATTTTCTTAGCAAAAAAAAAGTTCAGCTTCAGACCAATTTAGACAAACATTAATTAGTATTTCCCAAATTAATGTAACTATACATTTATTAGTAATTTAACTCCCACTATTGGCTCATATTAACATTACATACTATAGAAACAACAAAGTCCCTGCAAGTGTGGATGCAAGGTAGCTGTCAAGCAAATATAATGCAGACATTGCAGACATAATGCAGACATATTTATTTTGTTGTAAGATGAAAGTTAGAGTTGTTTCTATCCTCTGAGTTGAGCATATACTATAAAACCGAAATAGACTTTCAAGAATTTTCAAAAGTTTGGACATTTCTGTTGTCATTTGCTTCACAATGGCTGCATTTGACCAGAACATACAAAATGTGCAACTGTATAAGTACAATTGTAATGGAAGCAGCCACAGCAAATGTGTTTCCAGTATGTCTCCACCACAATTCATTGAGTACTTTCTGTATTTTTTTGGTAATTCCTAGTCAAAAATTGTTATTTACATTAATGTTTTGACAAATCATTATTTGTTGATATGAATTGGATGGAAACCTAGCTGTCCTTTCATTAATTACTCAGCCAGAAGTTGTTGCTCACTGATGGAGTCATGGAGCGGCAGGGCTGCTCCGTGTGCGTTTATGTGTGTGTGTGCTTCCCCGTGCTCCAGATGGTGGCAGAGGGACGCATTGAATCAGTGTGCCAATAGGCCTTATAATAGACATGATTAAACGCCCTAACTATATGGAAGGAAATTAAATTTTGGCCCCTTGTTCTATCCCCCTGTAATAAACGTCTGCAATGTGAACACAGGAAAGCACACACAAGAACAAGAATAGAATGGTACAAATATATAGAAAACACACACACACACACACACACACACACACACACACACACACACACACACACACACACACACACACACACACACACACACACACACACACACACACACACACACACACAGACACATAAAGTAGGCCTTGATCCCAGATTGATACCAATCACTGCTAATCAGGGTGCTTGGTGAACAAAGCTGTCAGAGGAATCCAGTCCTATCACAGATGATGGAATCACTTACTGTGGATGAGGATGGAAGATGAAACGTGGCCAACAATAATTCACCAGTTATTCTCCGTTTTAGAAAAATTAACAGTGTGATTTTTCTGGAGGATGGTGATATGTTCTCAAAATTATCAACACACAGTCCAAGAGTTACATACAGTTGAAGAGTTGAAGACATTTCAACACTTGTCTGACAGTCCTTGTCAGTTGTACAGAGTGGGGGTCCCCCAGCCTGGCATCAAAAAGTCGTGATTGTCATTGAATATGGTGGATATTGAGACACATTAGAGTCACATGAACAAAGATGTGGAAGTCTTCAACTTTGCAAATTTTTAATCCAGAACAACAAATTCTCAACTAAACAACAAAATGGGTAGTTTGTCAGTACCTTCCAAAACAACCCAGATCCAAAACTGATACATATGAGTTTTTTCGGATGTCCTACCTTAGGCTACGTTCACACTGCAACCCTTAGTGCTCAATTCGGATTTATTACTCAGATACAAATTTTTTTTCTTTCTCTGTTTGGCTGTTCATTGTTTTTTGAATCCGGCCAATATCAGATTCCAGTGTGAATTGGTCACTGTCCTTAACTGACCCGCAAGCACCAAAGAACAATAACAAAGACATCACACGCAGCACGCTGTCATGTGGACGTAAACATGGAGGCCACAGAAGTCAGCGTTTACAGTTTCATTTCTAAGTTGATATGCAGCAGAAGCCAGCTAATTCATGAACAGATGATAACCAGGATGAGGAGAGAGAACCAAATTTTTAATGGTGGCTTTTTGTGGAGCAATGGCTATAACTTCTGTTTAGAGTTGAGTTAACCTCTACACCATTATTTTCGGCCTTGCTACATAAAGGACACACTGCTTCCTGCACTGCCACTGAATGTTAGCACTGGACATACGTGGTGAGGTGCGAAATTGCCCAATATGGATGCAATAACCAGAAACCTTAATCAACCTCTTCGTTCCTTAGAATCGCACAGCCGTATATCCCTATACTCCATGGTCTGTGTCACAAAAAGAGCGGTACAGCACTAAATAGAAAGGCTTAAATAACTACAGTCAACTTTGGCAGTGCCATGCGTCTCCATATGGCTGATCAGGCTGTGTGCCAGTTTGCCAGCCTAAAAAAAAACCCAAGCCTCTTAATTAGATAAAACACAAATATGGCACAGCCATATGCTGGTATTATCCCCAGACTGACTATATTTTAGAGTCCAGTCATTTAACAGATGCTCCCACTCAAAGCTCTCTCCCAACAAGTAGCCGAAAAAGAAAAAAGAATCTCTTCTAAACACAGCTTTTGACAAGAGTGCAAACCCTATCAGACTATTCTTTTACACTGTTACATGACAGACCAATTGTTTAGTACTCCACATTGATGATCCAAGCGATCTTTACAAATTGTGCTCAATTAATCAAGCACGGCATGGCAAGGCAGTAAACAACTTATCTCTCAATCACCTCTAAAATATAATTGCATTGCATCAAAGCAGATCAAAACATCTCCTCAGTCTCTGGAAGCCTTTGGAGGGCCGACAATAATTATGTTGCAAGCCAAACCTGGCCTGTGGGCACAGAGTTGTTTGATATTTACTGTCTTGAGTCCAAACTGAATTCATGCCAGCCATAAACCACCAGCAGCTGGTCAATATCATGTAGAAATACAGTACATGAAAAATGTGCTTTGCTGTTCTTCACCGGGGACTGCTTTCCATGAGCCAGTCATGGACTTCTTTGCTATTTCCAGCTTGGAAAAAATGTAAATATAAGGGCATACGATTCAGACCAACACAATCACACTATTGTCCGTATTTGTGGTTGATTTTCTTTCTTCTGTTTTTTCACCACGTAACTCTCTTTGTCAGTGCTTTTCAGGACTTCAATAACTTCAATAAGATGGTGATGTTCACCTTTTTCTAATACGTTTTTCACCTTTATCTTGTACGAAGCCACTGCCTTGGGGCCTTTCTTTGACCAGCGGCTTCTTGAAAGGCAGCTATATATTGAGGTTGACTTGTGGTGTAGTAAATTCTCTTTTCAGATACTCTGAGGACTTACATATCCCTCATTTTCGTCTCGCACACCCACACTAATATGCACATATAAAAAACAAATCAAAGAATATGTTGCTCCTGAAGCCGAGATGCCATTTCTTTTGCCCTACAGAGAGAACCCAACTCCTGTTTTGGGAAGCACCTTCCTCAGGGTTAAACGCTGATATGACTGATACAACAGGTGCTGCAGTATGCTGAGCAGAAAGCGAGGCTGTGTATAGAAGAAGAAAAGGAGATTTAAAAGGTTGATAGAAAACGGAGAAGAAACGGATTAGCGATGGATAGATGGAGTGTGAGAAGAGAAAAGGTGAAGGGGAATCAGAGATGAGAGGAGGGGGAGAAAAAATGGATTATGAATGGAGAGGAGAAAACATGAACAATGGAGAAGATGGAGGCTCCAATACAAGAGAGAAAAAAGAAAAGGAGAGGATAGAAGTCAAAGAAAAAAAGGATTAGGGATGGAGGGCTCTAGTGGAAGAGAAATGAGATGTTGAAGGGGACAAGAAGGAGAAGATTAAGGTGGAGTGATATGCTTTTATATTCTAGTGTCTGGAGAGCAGACAGTAACTAGCCATGCTGCTAGTGTGTGTGTGTGTGTGTGTGTGTGTGTGTGTGTGTGTGTGTGTGTGTGTGTGTGTGTGTGTGTGTGTGTGTGTGTGTGTGTTTTAGAGGATATTTGTGTTTCTGTATCTTCATGATTACATGTGTTCTTCTGTTTGTGTGTTTCTGTAAGTGTGTTTGTGTTTGAATGTTTCTCTGCTTATGTGTGGTTATGTCTTTCCCTCTGTATACGTGTGCGTGTGTGCACATGTCCACCTGTCTTAGTGTGTGTGTGTGTGTGTGTGTAACAGGCTAAATGCTACTCATCCTTCCTGGAGTTGGAAAAAGAAAAAAGCACAAGAGAAAAAAAAAACCAAGAAGATACTTTTAAATTTCTGCCCTTCGTATCTTTCCAATCTGCATACATTCATCTGCTCCTCCACAGAAGAAGAAGAGAGGGGGAGGAGAGACAGAGGGATGGATGGATGATAAGGAGAGAGGGAGGGAGGAGTGGAGGTTTCAGGGTTGTTGGGTTCATGGATGGAGGGATGGATGGTGGCGAGGAGGGGGGTTGAATACCTAGAGCTGAGCAAATTAAAGTAAAAGCAAAGGATGGATGATAGAGGGGTACAGGATGCATTTGGGAGTCCGGTGAACAAGGCAACGAGCAAGCCAGAGAGGAGGGGGAGGAAGAGAGAGGGAGAGAGAAGAGCAGGGAGGTGGAGGGGGGGGAGAAAGAGAGAGAGAAAGGAAGGAAGGAAGGAGAACGGGAAAGAGAGGCAGAGTCGTGACTGTAGGTTGATTTACGAGGCTTTCCTTTTAATGAAATTGTTTCAGTGACAGAGCCGGTAAAAGGCCCTTAATGGATTGGCTGGCCTAATGTAATGAAATTACTCCCTCTTTCACTACAGAGAGAGAAAAAAAAGAATAAAAGAGGACATGGGGAGGAGGATGGGAGAGGAGGGGGTGGGAGAGGAGAAAATGCAATTAATATTTACAGAACAGACAAGCAGGGTGGGCTTTAGTAGCTACGTCTCGCTCGCTCTCTTCCTCAGTGTGTCTACCTCTCTCGTCCCTCTCTCTCCCGGTGGCCAGTGTATGCTGGGCGTACGGCAAGGGAGAGAGGTGATAGGCTGACGCCAGACAGGCCACTTCAGCGCACTGGTCTTCTCTCTCGCACTCTCCTTTTCCTCTCCTCCTCTCCTCAGGGCTGGCCATATCAGTGCTGAGGTGAGAGACTTAACCTTAGCTTGTGTGCTATCGTCTGGACTGGGTATCCCTAGAGTGTATCTGTGCGAGTGTGTGTGGGAGTGAGAGTTAATGCGGGTTCCTTCTACTTTAAGCCCACTACTGAGGTATCACCTCACACACAACCCCACGGGCGCACACACACTCATTCACGCAACCCATCTTTTGTTAGTCCCTCCCCCAGCTGAGCGGACCCTGCCGACTTGCATCTGACTCTCTCCCATCTCTGTCTCTCATCTGTTTGTGTGTGTGTGTGTGTGTGTGTGTGTGCGTGCGTGCGTCTGTCTGTGTGTGCGCGTGTGTTGATGTGCATGGTGCAGGCAACTGGACAGCAACCACATCAGCTGCATCGAAGATGGAGCTTTCCGAGCGCTGCGCGATCTGGAGATACTGTAAGTAGAGAAAAACCCTGGTCCTCTCACTCTGACTCCTCCATCTCTCTCCCCCACCTCTGCCTCCTCCTCTCATCAGACCCTTCTTCTCCTCTTTTCCCCTTTTCATGTGCTTTCTGTGAAGCAGGAATCTATCCTGCGCTCTCGTCCTGTCACTATCAGCTTTGTTAGCTGTCTTATTCTGTTTCTTGGTCCTTGTATGCTTCTTTCTTCTTTCATTTAAAAATTCACATCTTTCTCTCTTCTCCTCTCTGCTCTCCTCGCCTCTCTTACTCGCATGTCATACCTCAATCTTTCACCTTCATCTACTTTTCTGTCTCATCTTTTTGTCTTTCTCTTTACGCACATCTGGTGTTCGTCTTGAATACAAGAAAAGCTTCAACTTAAAGATGCTTTTGTAGGTTCTTTACGTATTTCTGTGTGTGAATTATCTTTAGCGGTCTCCCTGTGTACGGGTGTGTGCGCTGAGGTGCACATCTAAGTACTTGTGTGCATTGCTTGCGAAGATGAAGCGTAGCATACCTGTTAATTTACCAGCAAATGTGTCCTTGACTTACAATACACTGATATACACACACACACAAGCACAAAGAGTGAGGATAAAAGTGTATCTGCCACCTGCTGTGGTTTGCGTTTTCTCTGCATCATGTGTGTTAATGCATGTGGATGATTCCCTCGGCATATGCTCTAGCGTTTTTGCTTCCAGCTGTGTGTGTGTGTGTGTGTGTGTGTGTGTGTGTGTGTGTGTGTGTGTGTGTGTGTGTGTGTGTGCGTGTGTGTGTGTGTGTGTGTGTGTGTGCGCGTGTGTGTGTGTGTGTGTGTGTGTGTAGTTGAGAGTGTGAGAGAGAGTGTGCGCGAGTTTGTGTGTCTGATCTGTCCACATTTTTAGAGCTGCTCATTTGTCACTATGCTCAGAGGTGTGACTGGCAACTGTGCAATGCCAGGTTGTGCTGGGAAAGGTGTCTACCTTCTCTACACTTGTATGTGTGCACATCATTGTGCATGAATATGTGTTTGTATGTGTGTCCATGGCATGCATTTCTTCTTGCATAGAGGCAGATGCTATGCTTCATTGTGCATTGCGCATCTTAGCCTCAACTCATCGCAACAAATCAGCTGTCCCACAACATTTTTTGTGATAAAATACACCACCTGAAGGGTATAGTGTCAAGGCTTAATTTTGTAAAAAAAAAAAAAAAAAAAGAGAAAGAAAGAAGTTAACACCAATTTTTTTTTTCCTTTGGTTGGCACAAGCATTGGTTAATTTGTCCGCAGGCTTGTTGGCAATGCAGTCATGTTCTGCTATATGGTGCTGAGGGGTGAAAAGGTTAGTAGTAATGTTGCTGATTATGTTTATTAGAGGGTAAAACTGAATAGCAAATGAGGCGGAGAGGAAAAAAAAGAGAGAGAGGCACAAGGACAAAGAAAGATAGAGGGAGTAGAAGAGATAAGAAAAGACAGCAAAGGAGAGGAAAGAATGACAGTAAAGAAAAGGAGCAGAAAAAGAGGAGAAGGTTGACACCACTCTCCCAACAGCTAGTCTCCCTGTCACCGATTACATTGTAAAGGGATAAATGTTGGCTGACCGTTACAGGAGGACTTGGTTTAAGTTCATTGAGTGAGACCCAGAGGAACAGACTGGTAATACTGATACAGTGCTAGAGCTGAAATTTGAGCAGGCGGCGGAAGTTGTTTGCTGTCATGGTTTGAAAAGATTGTGACGGTAATCAGATGGGTTTTTTTTTTGCATCAATTAGGCAGCCCAAACGAATAATATAACTCTTAATTGGTTGCTTTTGGAAGAGATCTGTCTCATTATCACATAAAAATCTCTTGTGCCAACCTACATTGTGGGAGACAGACTATTAAAACCAGGGACCAGTATGTAAAATATGTAAAATTTATGCTCAGGACATGACCAGAACTGCAGTTTATGAAATACATGTGTTCTTTTTTTAAAAACAACACATGTAGCTAAAACTACATCCTACTTATTGAATCCATGGACTCCACTTCTGTGTACAATTTTATTTTATTAAATTCCTCGAATTTCTTCTCATTTATTTAAGGTGGGATCAAGGATAATATGAAAACTTTTGTATCCTGATTATTTACAGTAGAACCCAGGTATTTGCGATGTATTGTATTGAGATTCCCAACAGCATTAGACACATCTTAATGAGTGTCCTGTTGTAGGTGTGATTGTTGTTGGTGCAGTCCTGTGCCGCCTGATGTGTTCACATGAATGGTTAAAGAGAGCAGACGATAAAGTGGAAAACGGTCAATATATGGCAGCTTACACTGTGGATCAAATCCAGTTCACATTTTACTACTAATTTTAAAGGTTATGCATCAAGACGGTTATTTTGGATATTTTATGTGTTACGAACTTAATTTCACCTTGAAATGCTGCCAATAAGTTTATTTAACCATCCTTCATTCAACCTGTCAGGACTCCCTGTCCAGGTTTTATTTCCTTTTTAGCAAAGTTAGCTTTTCTGATTCGCCAGCCCGACTTTTTTGCTCAGTGCACAGTGGAAGTGATAGGGGGCAGACAGGGGGGGATCGGCAGCATGAGATACAACATATTAGCAATTCATAAGACTCTGACAGCTGAATGTTCGGAAGGATTTACAATTCACTGTAAATGCGCAGCCGTTCCCATTCACAGCAGACAGCATGACAGCACACAGTATATTCAGTGAATGTGACGTTTTAATAAAGGAAGGTGGGTGTGTGTGTGTGTGTGTGCATGCATGCGTGTGTGTGTGTGTGTGTGTGTGTGTGTGTGTGTGTGTGTGTGTGTGTGTGTGTTTCTCTGTGTACTCGTTTTTGTTACCTCTTTGGGACCTTTTCCGGTATAAACACCAACCTTGCCGGGACCGGTTAAGGTTAGAGGTAAGGTGTGAATTGAGGTTAGGTCAAGGTTGGGGTTGGGGTTTGGGTAAGGCGCTGTCCACAATGAATGGAAGTCAGTGCAATGTCCCAACAAGGATAGCTGAGCGAACGTGTGTGCATGTGTTTTGACACACATGAATACACACACATCCACACAAACACAGACATAGACCCATCTGTTTAGTTCTTGGGGTTCATTTCGTGACTGTAGTACAAAGTGGGATGACAGATGTAATAGTGATTAGAGGTCATGCGACTGCAACATCAGGTAGGTGTATTTGTGTGTGCGCACAACTGGGCACAAACATCGTTATACATGACTGTGTATGTGGGTGTGTGTGAGTACAGTCTTGTTCTTCTATCTTTTAGGGCTGGTTTGATTTTTGGTCATGCTGAATATTAGTTGGTTTCATCCTGGCGATTTGCTGCTTTTCTCTGCTCCATATCCTTTTAAATATCTTTTTTATAGACGGTTATCCAGTTAATTGAAAGACTAATCAACTAATACATTCATAATGAAAACAACTGTTTGGTGATGCCTTAGTTAGGGTAACCACTGGGATTAA
Source organism: Xiphias gladius (assembly GCF_016859285.1). NCBI lineage: Eukaryota > Metazoa > Chordata > Actinopteri > Istiophoriformes > Xiphiidae > Xiphias > Xiphias gladius. The sequence continues at coordinate 8,743,276 of NC_053422.1, forward strand.
GCCTGTAGTTGAGATAGAGGTTAGGCTAGGGGCTGGGAAATGTATCAGGTTGTGTGGGTCCTCACAAATATAAAAGTACATGTGTGTGCCTGCATGTGTGTTTCGCTGTGGCTTGATATGCATGCGTCAGCGTGTGTGGGTTTTCCTGTGTTTCTTGTGCATGTGTGTCCATCTATACATCTGTGTGTGTGTGTGTGTGTGTGTGTGTGTGTTTGTGTGTGCGCATGCACGCGGTGCTTGTGCCTCTTATTTGTGTTTGTATGTTTTTAAGTAATCCACAAGCCATAACTGACACACATTTTCAGCCATTACTGGCCAGGAATGACCAGCTAATGCCTGATGAAGCTTTAAAATTATGATCACTCCTAAACATGCCAGTCTGCATAGATGTATGTGGATGTACTTTTCCTATATTTTGGTGTGACTGTGTAAACATTGGTTGGGAATTGCAAGTGTATTACACAAGAGACTGTATGTAGGCTGGCAGTCAAATTGATAGATATGTGCGTGTGTGTGCGCGCGTGTGTGTGTGTGCGCGCGCATATGTGTTTCAGCCATTTGTGTATGTATGAGTCATACTAATTGAAAGTGTGTGCCACTAACGAATCTCCACATTAATTAATCTAGTCATTTTTAATTAGCTGCTGTTTCTTTGTAGACAAGGCTTTATCTGTGCTGCTTAATATGTTTCACAGCAGCAGCATTGACGAGACAAAGCTGAATATTGGGGCGTCAGGCTCATTTTGAAAATGCTAAATGGATTTTAGTTTGTTAGCTTTATTAATCTTGTTGTAATTGTTCTGGAAATAAAGGGGAGTGATGGGATGATTTATTATTATTATCAAATTAGACAACATGTTAAAATTATGAGACATTTAAATATATTTATTAAAAAAAAATTTAAAAAAAATTTGACACATCACAAAATGAGAAATCTTTTGTATGTGTCAATGCAACTAAAAGGCATAATCATTTGTCTTTGTTGGACAACCCAATAGATATTAATAAAGAAATTCCTAATTTTAAAAATAGGAATGAATTGTTAAATTATTGCATTTTCATGTATTTTTGTTTTTCATATTTCACTAACAGAAATCAAAATGCAGCACCTTCTCCATCATTTTGACTACATGGTGTTCTGCAGCACCTTTGAGATATATAGAGCGCTTTCACATGTGTGCCCATCCTAAAGCATCACTGAGCAATGTATGAAATAAAATGTATACCGGTCACGCTGAAGTAAAATGCCTGAAAGTCTTCTCACTGATTCATCAGTGCTTGACAAAAAAGTCATTCCTATTTTCTAAGAAACGAACAGTTTCCGTGAAGTTAGGGGTAAACTGGTTGAATTGCTGTTAATCTTTATGTCTCGGTTTGACAGAAGAGTTTTGCTTCCCAAAGAGGTTTAGGAAGAAAGACGGAAATGACTAAAGACACTTTTACATTCACCATTTCCTTTGATATCCGCTCCCTTTGCTCATATGTCCTTAGATAGTCTCTTTCTCTCGCTTCCTTTTTGCTCTGCTCGCTTTTTCATGGCTGCCTGGATGAAAGTGGAGGATCAGTGTTGTAAAAGCAAGGCAGTGCCAGGCTATGATTTATTTAGACTCGAAAGGACTGCGGTTACTATCCTATCCTCTCTTCTTCTTTTTTTTTTGTGCCAGAATAGGCAAAAGACGAGATTTTCTGGGGGTGGAGGGTGTTCACAAAAAGGAAAAGGGCAGAAGAAGGGATTTGAAGAAAAGAAAGGAAGAGTGTGGTATCGGTGTTGTAAAAGCAGCCAGTTTCCTGGACATCATTTATTTATCTGCAGTTGGACCTGAGGAGAGGGAGGGAGGGAGAAACCAGGCGATACAGAGGAAGAGATGGGAAGGGAAGGAGGGAAATCCAGAAAAAAGGAGCCAGACAGAGGCAGAAGATAAAGAGATATAGGTGGAGAAAAGCAAAAGATAAGCTGCAAGGAGAGAAAGAAGATGTAGAAAGAAAGGAGGAGAGAGACACCAGAGATGTAGACAGACATTCAATGGATAGATACAATACAAATACAAACGAGAGTGGACAAATGAGGCAGACAAAAACTTGCAATTTGTTGCAGGTAGAAAATGAGGCAAGAAGAAAGATGCAGAACACAAAGGTGTAAAAGACATCAGAGAGTGAAAAGGAGATGAAATAGGAGACAAAACAGCAGGAAGAAACACTGATGTGACGTTAGCGGGTAAAAAAAAAAAAAAAGAACAGTGATAGAAAATAGATTGAAAGGATCAGAGGGAAGGGAGCAGGGAGGCATTAATTATTGATGGAACAAATGTCTGACTGACTGACTCAATTTGGCCCTTTGTTGCTTCCAGACCACCAAGGCTGTCAGATAGACTCAGAGCAGAGTTTCTCAAAGTAAGGAGGGAGTCTCCGACTGGGCTGCTGCTGTGTTGATTTTCTGGGTCCTTCGGTTTTATTAGCCTTGCTTGAAATGCAAATATGGGCAAAAAAAAAGCAGAGAGTTTATTTTATTACAGTTGAAAATTAGATTGATTTTTGAATTGCATATCGGTATGTTTTACCCAGAGTTGTTGTGTCTTACCTGAAGTGCTAACAACTTCTGCTCATGTTTTTAATGTTGCAATTAGAGGGAAAAAAAACACATTTCGATAGCAATTTAATTAGAACATTCCTACAGTTAAAATATATTCATAAAATACACTCATGGTAGTATTTAACATTTTTTATCCCTGATTCTAAAACTGATTTGTGTAAACTCAATTTCTCTCAGTGGACAGATAAATAGGCTGAATTTCAAACAGTAATTGCCTTTAATGCATAAATCAACTTAACAGAAAGGCTAAATAGTTGCACTCAATAATTGCCTTCATATTAGTCTTGAAAGGCGAGAATTAATATGTTTTAACACTAACCCCTCAGTCTCAGAGTCACACTCTGGTTCTCTGCATTTAAGCCTGTTGTCATAGTGTAGCTTTGAGATCAACTTCACCTCTGTTGCAGGTCATCTCTTGTCCCTCCTTAATATCCGTCCAGTCATTTTGCACTGGCCTGTGATGAAGATAAAACCCAGTTCTGCCATGGTAAAAAAAAAAATTAAAAAAGGAAATTGACATGCTCTGGTGATTTAAGGTGAGCTTTCATTGCAAGTGTTTGGCTGGGAAGCTGCAAGTCAATTCCCGAAAATAACTCTTTGGCCTGTCCGCAAGGGCTCTTATGCTAACAGAACTTTACCTGCCAGGAGTCACTTTCTTGGCCAAAATGACGACTGTACATTTTTCCCTGAAATACTTTACCCTACCTGCTCTGTAGGATGTCTACATTTTGACAGAAACAGAAAGTTACAGTTTTGTTGAGAACCATAGAAGCAGGCAGACAATGAGAAGCATTTTGGACACAGAAACAAGAGTTTGCCTAATGTCCAGAGGGTGTGCAGTGCAGAGCAGGGATAAAGATTTAGGGCAAGACCAAAGACTTTATATCACAGACGTGTTCAGATGTTACTGTTTGGAAACATAAGCCTGTATTGATTCATTGACGGACAAATGTAGCAGACATTTGGCATTTACCGGTGTGTCAATTTCAAACCACATTGTGTAATTTAAAGCCACACACTGGGTGGGGAACTGAAGAAACATTCTCATGCAGTTTCTCCTCACATCAAGCATCAAAGGTGCCCTTTAGCAGGTTTTCTGCTCTGCTGGGAGATCCATCCATGGCCACTGGATGATTCTGCAGTGCACAATTTCCGTGTATGCCAGCGTTTAGTTCCAACACAGGAGTTGGTTTGCCCTTTATGTAGAGGTGGAAAGACCAGAGTTTGCATTCTGTCACAGACCAAAAATTAAATACAAGAAAAGTACTTGCATGTTATTTATTTTTATTTTTTTTCACTGCCAACAGTTATTTATTCAAACCCTGTCACCTGACAAGAATGTTGCAAAATCGTGGGTTACATTCACTGATGTCTTTTAACATCCATCGCCAGCCTTTTAAGAAATTACGATTGCGATTACACTGTGAATAAGGTTGGGGGAAGAAGGTAAACTTTGGTTAACATATGATCAAGCTAATACAACCACAACATTTTGTCAAGATTAAGTTATGGTTACCATTAGAAAACTGAACACTTGGTTAGCGTTAGGATATGGTTCAGCTTAGGCACCTAAAACACCCAGTCAAAGTCGAGGAAAGACCATTTTTACAATTGTTTTAAAAAAGTGACAACTGGCATTTCGAAGGTGTCCACACTGGTTTGTTGATGGGACACTGAAGTGCCTTTGAAGATCAAAAGACCCTGAAATCTTCTTTCTGTCATCTACATACACCGAGATAGACCCAAACTTGACTCATTATTCTTTCACTTATAATCACAAACAGATTGCAAGCCATGATAGCCTTATCATATTTGTAATTAAACACCTATCAGAATCAATTAGAGCTGCGCAATAATTCTAAACAAGTGATTTTCCTAATGACGATTGTTATTGATGCATGACAGTGAACTTGGAAGGGTTGACATTAAAACAAAAAGATTAATCTTAATTACTTGACAGTCATTTTCATCTCAGTACAAGCTTGCGAAAGCATCAGATTGGTATTGCTAAAGTTCATGAACACATTTTGTCATTTGGAAGTGAATTTGATCTGCCGATTATTGAGTACAACAATTCTGGCAGTCTTCGGTCTCTGTATCCATTGCAAAGGTCAGCCCATGCTCACAGCATCATGTGCTGAAAATATTATAGCTAATAAACATATTTGTTAGAAGGTTTCCCATTAATGCACCACTGAGAAATGTGCTCAGATTAATAAAGACAACAAATGCGAAGACTATTTTCCTCCTGCTATTTCCATTTCATGTTTCGATGGTCAAAGCTATGATGCCATCACAAACACATCTTTCCTTTAATGCATGATTGGGAAGAGTACCATGACTGTTAAACTCAACAACCCTACAGTCGGCTGTCCTCCTAATACTTTGATTCCTTTTTTTGAAAGCCTTTGATGGTCAAAGCTGTATGTGCTCTAACTTGTAAGGCCAATAAACACAGCAGAAGTGGAAATGTAATTATGTGATAAACACAGTCTTTATATTTGGCAGAGGAGCCGCTCGATCCACTTTGTCGGTTTGATTCCCAAGAATTCCTCGTCTCTGCAATCACGTCAGCGCAGATGGTAGGCATTCCTCCTGTAGCGACTAATGACTATGTGTGCCAGTGTGTGTGTGTGTGTGTTTTTACTCAGTGAGAGCTAATTTAATGCTGAGTGCCAGCGTTGAATGCAGGCCAGCCTTCCACCGCTGTGCCCTGAAGTCTTTCCGTATGTTATTGTGTTCATTTGTATCAATGATGAATGTAGAATAGCAGGAAAAAACTGACGTGAATTCCCAAAATATGAATTTCGAATTGGGCTTCCTATACTTTGTCCATGTATCATTTAATTTGCCTTGTTTGATTATGTTATTTTGATTTTTTTTTTTTTTTTTATAACTTTTTGTTGCTGGATTAACTGCAGTAGTATATTCAGTGTTCCATTGTGGTCTAGGGATTTTAGCCACCAACATGCAAGCTAATTCCTGTAACCTTTAGCTTCCAATTATGTCTCCAATCAAACAGCAAGTCAAAGAACGTACTGTAGAGCTTATTTTATCGATTTATTATTCTCTGTTCAGTTGCATTTGTCTGTAGTAGGGCACAGTTTGTAGATTGATTGCATTCACAAGGGCAAACAAATCATTACTAACGCCCTGCAATGTCTCAATCAATAATATATAGTATAATCTATTTGAAAACACTTACCAAATAGCTAACACCTAATTTGAAATTCCACTGTGTTTTAGCAAGTGTGTCTTTGAATGAGTTAATCCAGTTAGCGCATGTGTCTGCCAGGCCACATCAGAATAAATGATGGGTCCCTGTGTGATGATGAATTGTAATTTAGATTTAACATAACTGGACTAACGAGCGCACTAATGACTCCAAAGCTAGTCTGGACAGCTCTCACCCGACGGGCTCACGCTTTGCATCCAAATGAGCTAGTGAAAGGGCACCCATACACTCACGCAAACACACACACACACACACACACACACACAGGAGGAAAAACATGCCCAAGTGTTTTAATAAATGCATACATACACAATCCAAAAAAATGACAAATGGTTCTGGCAGGGAAGCGCACACGTACACAGCCGCACATGCACACAACGCGCAGGCTGGGGTTGTGTCTATGTGTGTGTGTGTGTGTTAACGTGTGGGTGGAGTGTGTACGCCTCTAAGAACTCCATGAGTAGTGGCGAGCAGCGATGTCAGGCTAATGTGAAGCTGATTAATTAATAATTATTCATAGGCCAGTTTTCAACCAGTTGAATTAGATGCGGATTTCGTTCACTTATCTTTTGACTCGAGTTTTTTTTTTTTTTTCTCTGCTGACAACGAAGATTAATGAAAATAGATGATAAGTACTTGATCATTTTCAGATATAAATAGAAATTAATCAGTTTCATTTTTCAAAAGGGTCTCTATCTCAGTCAGAAATTGTAAAGAGAGTGAGTCTTCAGTGAATCGATTATTTTCAGATCTGAAAGCTGTTTATTGGTCAAGGTGATGGTAATATAGTGTATGTTCTACGTTTTTACTATAAAGTCACTGCACCGCGTTGCAGTGTTTAACCATGTTTTTTGGCATATTTTTCTTCTTTTCAAAGCGCAAAGTTGTCTCAGAAAATCCACCACTGTTTCCTACTTTTCCTAGTCTTTGTTGAATGACATGTTCACATATGGAATTGACTTCATGACAGTGTTTGTTAATCACCATTATGGATTTCTGAAGCCACTTATTGCCTTCATGTGTATTGCAGGCTCAATTCATTCAATACCATCAGAAATCTGATCGTTTCCACCCGTTCAGTTCCTGGAAAAGGCAATATGTGTCCATCATCCATTCAGCATCTTTTGAAGTGTCCTTTATCCAGAATGTCAATTCTTTTGCGGTTGCTTACTGGAAGTTTTTTTTTTTTTTAGCTGAATACCAAACGAGGATCATGTCATTAGTTCAACCCTTTTTAAATCTAAATAGATTAAAATACCTTTGGGAATGGAGTGCAGAAACCACAGACATATTCTGCAGATTAATGTCGGGGCTACTTAGAAGCATAGAAACGCAAATGTGCTACAGATGAAAGACTTAGATGAGAGCAAAGTCTTGCTAATAGCATCTTTTGTATGTACAGATAAAGGTGATGGTGTAAAAGAAGATGGAAGACTGTCTGATGTAGCCCTATTTGATTCCCTCCTGTGGGATGCCTGCCTTTCTGCTGATACCACAGAAAAATGACAGGCGAGGAAGAGGGAAGGCTTGAGCTTGAAAGATAGTGAACGTGAATGAGAAGCAGGTCAGATGTCATGGAAATGATGTCCACTGAACTGAAATGAATTTGATTTTTGAGAAACTGATACTGCGACCAGGACAGACAGAAACTCAGGGGGTGACGGAGAGAGACAGATGGAGAAAGGAACAGCAAGATGGTTAGAAAAGTAAGGGAGAAAAGAGAGGACTCTCACTGCCATTACATGACATGCCCACACACACGCACACAAGAACAGTCTGTGGGTCTGAAAGGACTCTGAAGAGCAGTGGAACAGCTGCATATTTTATGATCGCTTTTCTCCATGAAGCACAGCTTTCTGGAAGGGGGTGTACCACCGAGAGAAAAAGGAGAGAGTGACAAAACGACAGAGCGAGAGACAGAGAGGAGGGAAGTGGTGTGTGTGTGTGTGTGCGAATGTGTGTGTAGCTGAGGGGTTTTGACCAACCAGTGACTGTCATAATTCATAAGGGGAGACGGACAAGCTCTACAAGGTGACTTTCACTCAGCCTGTAACTCTCTCTTTCTCAAACACACACACTAAAACATTTCGTTCCTCTCTTCTTCATCTCAACCTTCTTGCCGCTTGTCTTCTAGCTCTTTTTTCTCTCTTTTCACATTTGGTCCCTCTTCTCCAGCAGTTTTCACCTGCATTCTTCTTTGTCCATTCTTTGTCCATGTACCTCTGTTCCTTCTTTTCTCCTCCCTCCTTCCATCTAATCTTCTCCTTCCTTCACATCTCTTCTGCATACCCTTATTCTCTTCCCCCTCGCTCCTCCCCTCTTCGCTTATTCTCGCTATATGCTTTCGTCTGTTTTTAGCGTGACTATGAAATCTGCCGCTGTAGGAATGACAATGACTTAAAACTCTGTGTCAGCCAGTAGGAGTTAGAGAAGCCTCTGACATCATCGATTCAAGTAAGTTCAGTGGTCATTCAACCAAGCACTGAGACCGGAGTAAACTTTTTCAACGCTGTTTTTTATCATTATATCAAGGGAGAAAAACAGCAAGAAAAATTGAATAATTTGTATCATGCTTGTAAGCTGGAGGCAGTCAATTCTATTCCCACCCACTGAGCTGTTGACTCCGTAAACTCTATTTTTTTTTTTTTTGCCAAATGCCAAAGTTTGAAAAGTGAAGTGGGAATGAATGATAGGATTACTCTATAATGATGTTTCCAATTACACTGTTATAAGAAAATGAGCCCATACATGCGCAAAGAATGCCACATACTGCCAAATGAAATTGCTTACACTTGGTCAGCAGTGCACGCTATATGAGAATGATGAAAAAGCTAATCTAATATTTTAATGCCACATTTAGATGAAAAAGAGGATTTTCTTTCACAGGGATAAACTATCGTAACATCAAATTAAGATAGAAATAATAGTTAGATAATTAGATGAAATATTTTTAAGTCTCAAAACGCCCTCTCTTGTATGTTATATCAATCAATCTTCGTTTTTAGCTCCTAAAAAATCAATAATCTTTAGTGGTGACCTCATCACGCACCAGGCGGACTGCATAAAATGTCATAAAATGTGTAAGAGGGGGAGTACTGGATATAAAATGTCAGCACATAACACTGTCTAAGACAGATATGACCCTTCCATCAACCCTTCCATCAAATAAAACCACCCAGATCTCCCTAAATTATAGCCTATTTTATACCTTTGCCTTTTCCCATGATCCCTCAGTGTACGATGTACAAACCCAGTTTCCATTTTGTAAACACTATCATCGAGTCATAACCCTCAGCCTTCAGAGGGCTCGCCATGTGTGTTTACAAACGTGTTTTTTTGCAGGTATTTATCCCGTATCTGATATGAAATGTGAAATATTTACACGCTGCATCTATAAAGGTAAGAAAATAAAAAGCACATTGTTTAAGTCTAAAATTAGGTGCCATGTGACAAATGAGGGGATGTTCCCTCACCTGTCTTTCACCCTGTCCAATATCTGCATTAGGTTCATATAAAAAGACCAAACCAGACTTATGAAAACATAGTGTAGATTGTCAGGGTTTTTCTGAATCCGTGAAAACAAACCTTTCGTAGTTTCCAAATCAATGCAAAGCCCATGTCGTACCTTCAGCTCAATTTCAGTATCTCAGTCATTCAGTTCTTAAACCACAGGTATCAGAGTTTTAACAAATAAATTCATGGGCAGACTCAGTTTCCCTACACCGCAGCTGCTTACTGGTGCATTAAAGATTATAAAAACATCAAAATGAACTAACAAGCATGACGATCTGGGTCCAAATGAAAGATATATATCCTGTTGAGTATTTGTTGTCTTCTGTTATAGTGAAGAAATACAAAAGAAAAGACAGAGAGTTGCCGGTTTGCCCTAATAGTAATTTAAGTATGGCGAAATAACCTGGGTTTTGTGTGTGTTTGTGAGAGAGAGAGAGAGAGAGTGTGTTTCTTTGTGTCGGTGTGTATGCACAACTTTTGCCTTTAGTGTAATTTGAACTCACAGACTCACAATATGGCCAAATAGGGTAGTTGTTTGTGGGACTTCACCAGTGCGACTGTCAAAATTAAATAAAAGAGTTAGAGGGTTGAGAAAACTGTGTGTGTGTGGGTGTGTGTGTGTGTGTGTGTGTGTGTGCGCTTGCCCTACATGTCAGAAATATCCCCAGTGCAGTAGGTATGTGTCCAGTCTCAGCCGCCCCCAGTAACGATTGCATTTCTGCGGCCGTGTCCTGCCTCCAGATCTGTTTTGTGTCCCAGACACGTGGGCGCTGGGTCGAAGCCCCTGAAACAAACCTTTCTGGAACCTAAAGTTTAGTAACACAAAAGCTGTGTGTGTATGTGCGTGTGTGGGTGTGTGTGTTTCTGTATGTACACTATTTCCATACCATAGAGGTTTCTGAGAAACCGAATTCACTTTAAGTGGATGCATGTTTTTAAGTATCTTTGTCAATACTTGTCCATGTTTGTGGAAGTCAGTATGTTTGACCACATCTTCTTGTATGCGTGTATGGACATATCTTCAGTGGGGTCCACAAGTCTGAGACCACTTTCCCATTATGGGATATCTGTCAGTGCGTTTGTGCACGAAGGACTCAGAAGAGAACAGAGCAGTGCAGCTTTCTGCTGTTCAGTGATTTTGGTTTGGCTGGCCTTTTGGCTTCTGTTTGAGTCAGCGGGCTCAGCATAGCCGTCCCACCCTGGCAACAACCAAGCACCCTGGCAAAAACGGATGGCCTGACCTGAAAGAGGGGGAGAGAAAGAAAAGGATGAGGCAGTGTGGCAAAGAGAGAGAAAAAGAAAGTGAGACAGAAGACCAAATGGAGAGTCAAACAGAGAACATCTGAGAGAGGGTCAGTCACAAGGACAGAAATAAAATTTTAGAAACTGCAGTATAAAAATTGCTGGAAGGCTCAGTGAGGAAAGAGGGAGGGAGAACAAAGAGAGAAGGAAAATATGCATGCGGAGGGGGGCTGAGATAAATGGGTAAGGTAACTACTGTCTTCATAATCATGCCAGTGGTTTTAGACATATTTGTTTGGGATTTAGAGAAAGTAGTCTTGGTGAAAGCAGGGTGGGGAGATAAGGAAAAGAGAAACAGAAGCAGGGCCTGAAAAAGAGATAAAGAGGAACTGTGACAGTTGATTGATTCCACTGGAATAATGATGATAATGGAATAATAGTGCATTTAATGAAACGCTTCAGATTTTGCCGGTTTGGAGAGAGACACAGAGGAAGGGTCAGAGGGGTTGGAGGAGGTAAAAAGATGGTAAAACGAGGGAGAGAAAAGATGTGAAGGGAAAGGAGGTCGAGATGATAAAGAAGGAAGAAACAGTCGTGCAGAGTGAGAGAGGAAGGGGAGAAAGTAAAGAGAGAGAGTGAAGGAGGGATGTAAGGGTAGAGGCAGAGTGATATATTAGATAGAGGAGGACGGGAGGAGTGACAGAGATAGGACCAGCTTTGAGAATCACAGCCAAAGAGATCCTAAACTGAACTGACAATATTACAAATGTAGTATTTAGTTACACATTATGTGTTCCTTCTAAAAAATGTAATCCTATTGGCTGATTTTACAGAACTGAAAGCTAAAATATTTTGTACAGTTTCATTCTTTCTTCTCTGCAAACTACTACTAACTGAAGCCTACTTTGGGCTCCATTAATTCCGTGTCTGTCAGAAAGTCCTGTGCATGTAACGTGCAAATCAATGAACAAGACGGCATTGTGACATTGTTGGATTTAAAGGATTTTTTCATCAATGTGATGAACTACTTTGATTTTTTTGGTTATTTAATTAACTGGATAAGTCAAAAACAAACTTTTAAAAATTATATTTAAAAAATGAGCCTTTCTTGAAATGTTAATGCACAGTTACTTTTTATTTCATGGACTTAAATAGTAGAAAACAAAATTAACAGTAATTGTGGCATTTGCAAAAGTTTGGGCTCCCTACTAAGTCCGTACTCCTTGCAGGTCACTTGTGGTGATGGGGGGTGTAAACAACAACTAAATTGTTGTTTGAGAACTCCCTGGGTACGTAGTACGGACGTAGTCCCCACGGCTAACAGTTAAATGTCATCCCAAACCTTTTGACTCACGGAAGTCCCCTCCGATTCCACACAAGGGCCGCTAGCGCGTCCATCTTATTGTCCAGCGATCTCACATTGTCTGTGATGATAGAAGGGAGATACGGTTTATATCTCCTCTTCTCCATCGGCTCTGTTGTCTGGACTTGGCTCTCTTACCTCGTCTCTTTGCTCCTCCTCTGCATCCTCTGTGTGTCCTCCTCCTGATTTCTGCGGGGATGCCGTTGTTCTGGACACCATGCCGGCCGCCTTAAGCGGTCCCATGTGTTAAAAAAAAAAAAAAAAAATGCGACCTTGGAGCTGCTGTGCAATGGCAGCATATTTCTTCTTCTTTAATAAAGAGCACAACATAGAAGACAGAAAAGGGGTATCAACAAAAGTTCAACCCAGACCATGCTACAGGGGATGGGGGTTCTTACAAACCTAAACAGCCATGCAGATAACACATTAAGTCAGTAGCAGACAGTTCTCACAGAGGGAGAAGGCGGGTAACTGAGATTATGCAGAGGTGGGAACGGCGTCAGATATCGGAAGAGCTCGGTGGCAGCAGTCTGACCCACGCGCAATTCATCACATCCCACAGGGCGGCAGGACAGGGAAGTGGAGGAGAGATGGTGATGAGACAGAGAAAAGCGATTTAAGGTGGAACTCAAGCAGAGCTAAAAGACAATTGAGAGAAGATAAGTGGACGGCAAATGAAAGGAGGAGAGTCAAGGCAGAGAGGCAATCTGCAATCTAATTTATTCTTGTTTAAGGTGTAACGGTCTCATCTGTAGACTTTTATGTACATCTTTCTTTTTTGTCTGTCTTCTTCCCTCACATATTTTTAGGTTTTAACACTTTCTTTCTTTCTTTCCTTCTTTCTTGTGCCTCCGTGTCTCGTTTGCAGAGTTTCATTTCAGAAACCCATGAAGCATTTGTATTCAGTCAAAAAACACGGGTGACAGATTATAAAATATCAAAAAGCACAAACCTGGCATTGGTGTTCCTATACACACTAACACACGTGTCCTTTTTTGTGCATCCGTCTCTCTCTCTCTCTCTCTCTCTCTCTCGTAAATGCCCATACATATACGAGGCATTCAACCGCCATCCAAACCAGGAGGCTGTATGCCTCCCTGTTTACTTAGTGTCAGTTAGACTGATTAAAAATCAACCTCGTCAGAATGCGGGGCATTTTAGGGGCAGCTTTTGCAACTTTACTCCACATTCAGGCTTTCATTTACACCCCACTTCAAAGAGCCTCAATGTTTCACTGATATACGTTTGTATTTCAAGGTTGAATCTGTAATAACTCTTCGCCAAGAGCTTGGCACATCCCTGGCCAAAAGTTCTTCCTTTGTCCTTCAAGCAATCTTAAAAGCTTGCAGCGCTCAGCACCAACTGGTCCCAGTGAGGAACAGTGCAAACATCCATTATTCAGCTAATTGAAGCACCGATACAGAAACCTTTACTTGCCTCCATTTGTGCATCCTTATTTTGAGCAGAAAAATAAGATACATGATTTCAAAATGTCAAGGTCTCACTCATAAAATTTTGTGTTTCAGTGCATCACCTGAAAAGTGGCAAGTTCTACGCTCACTTCGTCAAATATATGATTTTAGACTTAAAATGAGGCAGAGTTCAAGATTTGGTCAGAAATTACCTTAACTACTGATTATCTCAATCTCCTCGTGCTTTTTTGGTTTAGATTGTAAACAGTTGAGCTTTCCCAGGGTGGTTTCCAATGGCAACCCTCTGGAAATGTCAATTTTCTCAGAGATGAGAGGAGTAAATTGTGCAACTTTGGTTGTTCAAATACTTGAGTTTATTAAACTAGCCCAATCACACGCACCCACATACACACATATATGTATGCAACAACACAGACACACAGAGGAGCACAAGCACAAAACGTGCGCGTGCGCACTCACACACACACACACACACACACATACTTGACACATTCAAAACACAAACAAAACAAACTCACCCATACACGAATTCACACCAGGCTGGCAGTGTAAAGCAGTAAAGCAGGCATTAAACCCCGTGGGAAAGTTCAAATATGAGACAATTCAACCGCTAAAGGCCCTTAACTCTTCTACCTAAAGACCCTTAAAGCCTGTTTGCAGACCTCATAGACCTTTAGAGCTCAGTGTTAAAGTCAACAGAGTCAAAAATCACTTCAAGTTGCAGGCTGAAATCTCCTGATCAAAAGAGACACACTGAATGAAGCACAGGAGCATTCATTCGCATAGTCTTTCTCTCTCTTTCTGTGTCTCATAGCCTCACCGACCTCCCACGTACGCACACCAACACACACACACATACACACACACACATACAAAGGGATACAGACACTTGTAAAGACACTCAAGCTTACATTCACACAGAGTTACATCCTTGAAAACCCATTGCTTGTCCTCGCCTTGTCCTCCGAACATACCCGCTAGCGCACACACACACACACACACACACACACACACAAATGAACAAAGGAGTGTATTCGTACACACAGTCACCTACACACTCCAGCAGACACACACACACCTGCGTATATTGAAGCGTAGCATCGGGCTGCAACTCTTGGATGACTGATTACTTCAAGGATCGGTGAGTCTCACTGTCTGACTCAGCGAGACAGAATACAGCTTTCCAGCCCCCAACGTATACACAGAAGCATGCATATAACCACACAGACATATGTACTTATCTCTAAATCTTTTATAGAAAGATATCTCCCATCTCCCATGTCTCTAGTGGTGAAGGAGTGAATAGAAAGAGTGAAGAGGGTAAATGATCGTGCGACCTATTTGACTAAAAGAGTGACAGGCATTTTGGGGACTCTCCTAGTTGCTCTCTCTCTTTTGTGAAAGAGTGAATGTTAGGTATGAAGGGCTTAAGTACGAACGATTGAAGGGACGAAGTGTCTGTGCGTTTCCTTTTGCCTCCTCTCCTAAAGCTGTAATGAGGCCTTGGGGAAGATGCTGAGGGCTCTTCACACAACTCAAAAAGTCTTTTAGGCCTTTCGATATCTGGCCCCTTTTCAGCATCTGTGTGGGAAGGCTCTCAGAGGAAGAAATTCCTGTTAGAACTATGTTGGCATTAGGGTGAATTATAAAATAGTAATAATCTGTAAATAAATGCAAATAAAAATACGCCCCCTTCGTACTGCTGATTAAAATTCACAGCAGTCATTCAACTTAAAGCCAGTTTCTGAAAGCTCTTACGTTTTACATTGTGCAACAAATGAAATGTTTTATATATATAAAACTACCACCATGGTTTAGTACTAAAAAAAGGGTTGCGTGCGTTAAGATGTAGTTCGTGCGTTAAGATGTATTTCTTCTTATTGCCTGTTGATTGTGAGTCCAAGAAAACACCCACTGTGAAGTGAATGAGAAGCTGAAACGAATTCTTTTAAAATAAAAAAAAGTTATCCCAGTTTTACACAGGAGTTTTGGCTCTTAAATGAATAGTCTGAGGTTTTGGGAAATAAATATATCCACTTTCTTGCAGGGAGTTAAATGAGGAGATTGGTATCCCTCTTGCATCCGGTTAGCTTAGTTTAGCACAACGACTAAAAATAGCTAGCCCTGTCCGAAGATAACAAAATCTAGCATCTCTAAAGCTCAGCTTTAAGATAAGTAACACGTATCTTGTTTGTTTAATCCACATAAAACCTCAAGTCTAAAAGTGACGTGTTGTGGTGTTAGGGTGGCCAGATTATTTCTGGGCCAGGCACAATAACCTCCTGCAGTATCAGCTGGGTACCTGACAACCTCACAGTGATGAAAAGACTCCAGGAACTTACTGCACCTGGCCACGAATTAGTGGTATCCCACTGTTTCCAATGTTCGTGCTAAGCTAAGCTCCAGCTTCATATTTACCATACAGCCATGGGAGTGGTATCAATCTCCTCATCTGACTCTCAGCAGTAAAGCAAAATCAACTCTTTAAATTACGGTTTGATTCAGACAATACTGAGAGTAGCGCGTTTGCTTGATTGAGGTATATCTGCTATGGCACTATGGTAGCTACAGTGAGGAAGCTCCTCCCATGTCAAGTCCACCTTTGCCCAAGCGGTCTGGCCTCAGTAATTGCCAAGACTGCAGCAATGACAAAACCCAAGTGCAACTTGCCAAACATCCCTTCGGAAAACTGACATCACAGACAACATGTTAACATTTTTTCTGCAGTCTATAGTTTTTACGCCACTTATTTAACTGACAAGTAGTTTTGGTAAGTGATTAAGATTACCACAGCCTTATAAGAATTATAACCAGATGCTTGGAGAAGAAATACCCTGAGGTTCCTGAGGTTTCAGTTTGTGCCATTTCACAATTACATTTTGTTCTTTTGAGTGAGTAACAAAATATTGCACGCAATATACATGCTTTTGCAGCTTAATCAGCTCCAGCTGCACGTTAGAGCTTATGTAAAATAGACTAAGAATAGAATTTAAACTCAAGGATCATCCCAGTCCTTTGATGAATTTAAACCTGTTTACACCCACACTCCTGCAAAATCAGTGTTTACACTGGCTTCCCAGTGTACATTAATACATGCTTTGAATGACAATAAGCATTTCTCTCTGATACAATTTATACCTGCTTTAACCTCCTCGCCCCATTTGCTGTCCACCCCATTTTATTTTCTGCCAAATGCAACATTTTGCATTAAATCTTTCCAATCAATATTTTTTCAGTCACAGCAATGGAATTCCAATTTGAGTCCTGAAAGGATTCAATTTAGAAACAGGCATGTTAGGAATTGATTTAACTTTAAATCATTATTAACAACATAACCTTTCCTTTGCATTTTATCTTAGGCATTGATCTTGAATGGCGTTCCAATCGGTTTTACACATGATGTATTGAATGCAGGAGATTAGCTGGAGGTGATTCACATTTTTAACAGTATGCAACCAGTACAAAGTAAAAGCACTAAATTCACATTTAAGTGAATGTTATATTTCTATCATTTTTCACCTTTTTTTCCCCCTATCCAATCCTACATAAGTTAGCAATTTCACACCACAACCCCCAGAGAAGGGCTATGAACTCATTTTGCAGCTGTTCACGAGTTGATTTTACATTGTTATGAAGGCAGAGAATTAGAAGGAGAGTTTTTTAAAGAACAAGTTACTTGTTCAACTTTAAAGCATAAAATGTCTTTTTGATACATTGCACTGTAATGGTCTACTGAGGCAGCTTTTGGTGGAAAAATTTAGCCAAGTATCTCTGCCTTTGCTATGATGAAAGGAAAAATAGAGAAGCTCTTGTGCACACTCCAGTTGAGAAAGAAAATGTGTTCTTTTTATTTTTTCTGCAAGCTACCAGCAACAATGGGTACCTGCAATTAAAATTTTGATGTAACTATGTGAGTGATCTTTCAAGGCCCAGTCAAACCAGAAAGGGGCACAGTGAAGATCACCTGTACATACTTGCAGGGCCACCTACAGGGCTAGTTGGTGAGCTATTGTAGTGAGCTAACAATTAATTTGCTAGTTATCCAGTAAGGTGAAACCCCTAGTCAATCGCAATAGCTCCATTGGCATTTTGGTGTCAGGATTTTACATCACCTCATTCAATAAAGAGAAAAAAAATCATGCTAGAGGCACTTTGAGTTCACACACTTTATTCAAACAATGTATTTGCATACATGTATTTCGATTAATTTATACTCAAACAAGTTACTAAGCCCTCTCGTGGCTGTAGTAATTATGATAGGAGCAAAGGAGGATGTCAGGTCTAGTTGCTATATGAAGACAAAGTCCATGTCAGGAGGAGGTCGGGGTAGATGGATGGTATCATAAAAATGTTGGACTCCATTATGAGAGGCCAAGGTTTGTTTCCCATTTCAAACCGAAAGTCAACGTTGTTTCTTTCAGCCGTGACCGTTCTATAACCTTAACCATGTGTTTATTATTATAACCATGGCGTTGAAGGTCCCCTGGCCTTAACAAAGACTTTATTTTGACCCAAACCACAGTCGTTCCCCTAAACTTAAGCAAGTTGTTTTTGTGCCCAAACCTAACCAAAACCTTTACTATAGCACTTTCACATCATAAATGGATTAGTTATTTATATCTATTTTTCAAAAGTGATTTTTAGCAGTTTATATGTGTCTGCTGCTGCTGGTAGGGTGCTAATTCAGGACACAGTCCTACAGGGTGTATAAGAGGGTAGGGGCAAACAAATGATATGGTAGTTTAGATTGGAGGACCATGATAAAAGCGGATGGTGCAAAGGTCAGCACTGTCAAGACGGTGCTCTGTTGGTCATCAGCTCAAATTTGCGTGTCAGGTTGAGCTTGACGCAAAACATTCACATAGCTGTTTCTGGCCCTTGCAGGTAAATCCACCGATAGTGGTCTTTCCATCGAAATAAACTGATTTTGTTGCAAAATGAGTTATTCGGTCAATTATAATTAATTAAGAAGTATTTTTAATGCTGATGCGACTGGGCCGTAATCTCAATTATCTGGCCAGCCGCCAGTTTTCTAACCAATTAGGTTGTTAATTGCATTCACCTGGCATTCCGGATCGCGAGTCGCCGAAGATGAGCCACTGAGACCAATGAAAACACTCGGCAAATCTACCCTCCTTGCACTGACTTATATGTTAGAGAAACGGATGCAAACAGTTTGCTCGCAGAGCAGCTCCTAGGTTAAACTGAGACAAATTGTCACAGTGACACTAATGGCAGATAACAATTTGTGTTTCTGGAATCTTTGTTTTGTCACGTCAAAGACTGCTGTATAATGTTTGTAATTGTTAGAGTCAGTTTGATAAATCGTAGCAACAACGCAGTTGTAAGTAGGCTCTTAAAATTGCTTTGTTGTGCTTTCAGTTTGTGGTTTCATTCCCGCAATGGAGTATTGATTTGAGATTTCAGAGTAGGTGCCAGCACACCAGAGGGTTTTTACCCCGGAGTTTCATCTCAAAGAGACATCAGTGCTAGGAAAATATTCTAATACACCAAGATGACTGCAGAAAAATTGAATAATGAATGCTCACCATTTTTGTTTTCAGCAAGTTTTCAGTGTTTAAATTATTATTTTTTTTAAATGCACACACTAGAGAAGAGTCATTTATACACTGAGAAAGATATTTAGATTTCTACTGAAAAGGCATACCAGTAACTTTGAAGGTCAGTCCGATACACTGGCGCACAAACCTTTTGCAGTGTGAGTATAATCATAAATTTTATGTACAAAAAAGTAGTAAACACCAAAATGACCATTCGATACTATTACATAAAGGTACATTTTATGATTTGTTTTACGTTGTGTTAGTGATTCAGTCATCAATACTCTCCTTTCACTCTGTTCCTTTTTTCACAGACCATAACCAATGTTAGTGATCACGAGAGAGAATAATTGTATAGAATGTGAAGTCAATACTGGTTGTAATCACAGTCATAAAGTTACACAAGTTGTTGTGTAGTGTTTTAGTGGCTGTAGTAATTCAGATATTCTGTCAGTGTATTAATCGGTCTGATAAGGCTGATTGAACATGATAGAGACTAATAGAAAATTAGTTTTATTACACACACACACACACACACACACACACACACACACACACACACACACACTTAGACACACAAAATGGCAGCTCAAACTTTGTGGAGCTGCACACAAATAGATATAATTTAAAACTGAACAGAACTCAACAACAACCAGACAAACATAAATGCATATGCACACGTAGAGATACCTGTCCTTTTTGAAGATTCAAATATAAAATATCTTCATGTTTTAAATGTTTCCTAAATCAGCAGAAGCTTATATTTACATTTATCTTACTGCAGTGGACTTCTGGAGGAAGAACAGCTGGTAACGGACATTTTAATGAAAACTGTGGCTTAAAAGTTAGCCTCTTAAACCACAAAGCCACCCTGTGTAGTTTTATTTTCAGTATGACAGAAAACACACAACAGTCAGAAAAGCTTTGGGGTAAAAATAAAGTTACGATCTTGAGGTCGCAGGGCAATGGTAACCATGTAGAATATTGCTTTTATAAAATCATCACCCGTTAGATATTAACCTTGTACAATGATACTGAGGACGGTCAGTGTTTTTTACATTAGCGACACCTGCTAAAAGACTTTTTTTGCTTGCATGTAGCAAGTGTGTGAACAGGGAAAAGCACATGGAATTGGGTATTTGCTTTGGGCTTTAGTCACATCAAAATTACATTAAGTTCTGCAGATGCAACTTTCTAAACTTAATTCACAGCTTTCATCTAATCACAATTTGCCTGTCTTTCACAAATCGAAGAAAGGTGGACACTAGTTCTCTCTTGTTCTTCCTCTTAATAAACTCACAAAAACTTTGCTTTAGCTGAATGGTGATTTCTGGTTTCTGCAGACAATAACAATATCTCCCTGGATTTATTTTCTGTGTGTAAGTCACCTGTTCTTTGTTTTTCTCCCCAGGCTTAAATATAGTAATGCTGTCAAATACTTATAGGTAACATCATAGTCAAAAGCTGTTTTGGAGTATTTATTTATTATTTAAGGTTTTTTTCATGCCTGACTTAATACCCAGGATCTTAAAAGTAGAGCAGATTGTTGGACCTCTGCAAATAGTCAGTTATAGTTAAGTAAGTGTGTGTGTGTGTGTGTGTGTGTGTGTGTGTGTGTGTGTGTGTGTGTGTGTGTGTGTGTGTGTGTGCGCGCGCTTGGCGTGTGTGTGTGCGTGCATGCGTGTGTGTGAGGGAGGAAAGATTGACGAGTAAGGCTTTGACCTCAGTGTGTAGGCTGTAGCAAAGACACATGATAACATCACTCTCACAGACACACACACACACACACACACACACACACACACACACACACACACAAGCATGCACAGACACAAACGATAACATCTCCCTGGTGGGTTGCCTCTAAAGAGTCTCCTCCATCACTGACTGCAGAGGCCCTTTTTACTGCAACAGAAACACTACTGCATTGCATGCAGACACACGCAAGCATGTTTTGTACATGCTGACTCACGAATAAATACTTAATAGTAGCACACACATATACAGGCATTTATATATACACACAAACACATTCAGGGAGCATGGATCTGTCCTTCAATACCACTGCAGCAGTTACTGCAGCCTATCTCAAATTAAAAAGAATAATAGAGCTGAATAGGCATTTTGTAATAGAAACATGTGTCGCAAACACTGATGGACCATCCTTGAGCTCTCTTTTACTGTAATTGCAAAAACAAAATGTGATTTTTTTTTTTTCCCCCCAGACAGGCTAATCTGTATGAAATTTTGTTGATACAAAAATCACTACTTTTAACAAGATTAAAGGCATAGAAGGCCTGATTTCTTTAGAGCTACCTGGGAGGAAAGAAACTGGATTGCATCCAGTAATGTGTATGTAGACATCTGTGTGTCTCTGACCAGCATATTTAACTTAACTGTGTGACTCCACACCCTGTCAGGATATGAAGCAGCCTTAACTATAACATCAGTTCTCGAGCAGAGCAGTGAAAGGCCAGCTAAAAGAACAAATCTCTCTAACTCCAAGCATAACGTCACTTAGGAAACAGCTGCAACACAGGATGCTAATACACAGTACACAAAGTATTTTCCTAACCGTATAACATCAGTTGTGAAGCATTTGTAAATGGTACCATGACTACGAAGCCAATGTTCTGGTTTGCGCTGTGTGATTTTGTGGTCAAAGTACAGTATGGTGTGTTGGGATCGGTCAGGGCTGCAGGATTCTGAAGTTTAGACTGACATAAGGTGGAGTGCAGAACCAGTGGAAAGTCCCCATCCGGACCAATCGGATATTTAACACTTGAATGAAATGTAGAAATTCACAGGTGTACTGTAATCGGACCATTTCCCCTGCAGCATATGTCAGTCAGTGCCAAGCTCTTGGTCAAGCTCTTCCGTCAGTTTTATAATACACCTAGAATTTTAACGTGAGACGTTTCATTCCATCAATATGCTTTTTTGGGGACAAATGCTCAGCGCACTTCAGGTAGTGTTAAAGTTGGTTAAAGTTTAGTCAGTAATTGCACAAATTGAAGGCTAATTATGACACTTGGTAAGGTGAGTTGACTTTTACTAACTGGATCCTCCATATTTTAGC
Organism: Xiphias gladius; assembly: GCF_016859285.1. Taxonomy (NCBI): domain Eukaryota; kingdom Metazoa; phylum Chordata; class Actinopteri; order Istiophoriformes; family Xiphiidae; genus Xiphias; species Xiphias gladius. The sequence goes on from NC_053422.1 coordinate 8,765,292, forward strand.
AATATTAAATGGAGTTCCTGCTACAACACTTTCTGTCCTTGCCAAAATGCACATTTTTTTTTTTTATGACCACTTCAAATCTAAGACTATCTACGATCAAGAGTGCAGCCACGGCCAGAGGCGTGTAAAATAAGCTGGGAAAAGACAGCCACGATATGAAACATAGTTGTGGACTTCTACATTATGTTTTTAGTGTTTATTTTGGCTTAAGTCAGTTCAGTCACTACTTTATTAAGGCAGAGAGATGTGGAGGGGGGGGGGGGGGGGTTGAACGGTGTGAGTGGGAGAAAAACTGACAGAGAAATTGCAGAGGGAAATTATTGTTATTCCACAATTAAATTATATATACTGGGTGGAATCACCCCTGACAGGGCGGACCATAGCAGCAGTCCTGGTGTGTGTGTGTATGTGAGAGTGAGTGTGAAACTTTATCCGTCTACCAAGGCCATCGAGGCTATACTGGCAGGGAGGAGAATGTAAAAAGGGAATCGGAAGGAGAGAGAATTAAAGAGAAAGAAAAGTAGTAACATCAACAGAGTGAAGCAAAAGCAGTCTATTTTAAGGCTGAGTGGGTGTTAGTGAAAACACGGCAAAGCCCCAGTAATGAGCCTGTTTTGAACACTTGTGACGACAGTATTTAAAGCAAACCATCCTTGACTTTTGTGGGTGAAATATGACTATGGTCACACTGTATGTTTAGGCACAAACACATTGCAGATGCTGTAAAGATCCTTTCATCTTGAATTTGGGCCATTATTCAAGGAGGAACGCGGACCTTGTCCTTGTCTGGAAGCATTAAAAACACGTTGTCAAATGTGAAAAATGAATGGGTTTCACACATAAAAAATTACTGCTCAATCTTTATTCTTCCTGAAACAATGACTCTTTGAATACACAAGGTTTCGGATGATATGTAAAGTAAACTAGCCTTATTTTTTCTCCAGTGAAATTAATGATCCATGAAACTTGGGCAAAAACAAAGCAAAGTTGCCCTGGCTCTTGTTGAAGTTGGCTCACACAAGCAACCAATAAAACCCTGGATTTCTAATGTAACGTTGATTTCTCATGAACTCATTTTCAATCTTGACTATTTCCTGTAAAAATCTGAATTCAAGCCATTTGAACAGTCGCACAAGTTGTAATGAGGGGTTATTATTTTTGGTGTATATTATATTTCTCCCCAAATCAACTGGGAAATGCGTAAGTTTATTCTGATTAACAAACAAAATCAGCAATGCAAAGATATGGATGAAAATTGATTTGCAGCTCCGAGTTTATCCGTGTACTAGCACATGATCCGTAGTTCATTCGTGTTATCTCTCGGTTTTCACTAACACAAGAGTTTTCTAACACAAAAACTGCATGCGAACAATGTTTGATCTCTAAATTTTGCTAGAGGAACTTGTTTACCATAAACTACGGTGGTCAGTGTCCTCTTGAATCAGGAAAACTGTGGTTGGTGGTTTAAACTAAACTGCTCCTTTTTTTAAACATCCAGGATTTTATGGTGAAAATCAGTAAAAACCAAAGAGACTCAGCCCTTTATAGCCCACAATACCTCAAAAGATAATAACTCAAGGATTTGCTCTGTTCTTCACATATTTATTATGAACCTACACTGGAATATGAGTTGTATGTCTTTGTCCTGTCTTGTGTTTTGCTGTAGTGTAATTGTATGTGCACGTGTGCACTGTGTAAGTCACGAGGGACCTGCTTGTGTTCTGATACATTTTGTTTTGTATATGCGGCTTTAGCAGCTTGCACTAGTCTGTCATTGCAATCTGATCCCCCTGTGGATTGCTTTGATGGAATAGCGGTCTTTTCTACATTTTTTTTTTTCCTCTGTCTCCATTTCTGTGCTTGACAACCACAGAGAATCAATAGGTGTTGTGTTTCTTCAATACACTGAGTGGTATTGCTTTTGTGTGTGTGTGTGTGTGTGTGTGTGTGTGTGTGTGTGTGTGTGTGTGTGTGTGTGTGTGTGTGTGTGTGTGTGTGTGTGTGTGTTTTATTTGTAATGACCGTCAACCTTGTTTTTCATTCCACTTCAGGTCGATGCTACATATGAGACGGTGTATAGTTTATGATAGAGCTAATAGTCAGAGACAGCAGTGACCCGCTTATGGGTTAGAAATGGAAGAAGCACAGATCAAGGGTGTGTGTGCGTTCATATGTATGTGTGTATTAATAAATAATGAGTTAAAACTGCACTTGATGACTTGGCACATTTGGGGGCACCCTGAGAAGAAGGTCAGAATTTGCAAATGCAAAGTGATGCAGTTTTGATGATGTTTGAAATAGCATCAGCAATGTTTATGTAATTTCACTTCAAGTCAGGTCCACTTTGTTTATATAACCCAGAATTCTAAATTTGTTCTAGTGGGCTTTACAATCTCTAAATCATACAAAACCCTCTGTTCTTGCACCTTCAGTTCACATAAGGCCAAACTTCACTCGAACAGTAAAAAAGGAGGGACGTTAGGAAAAGCAACAAAGGCCCAATCTCCCTTCCAGGACAATCATTTCTGTTCTTAATAAACACATAAACACATTGTTTCCTGCAGTCACACAACATTTCGCCACTGTACTCTCCACTGCACCATAGATCCAGTCTGGCTATTCTGAAAGCTGTTAAGTTAAACTAAATTACTAAAATAAATTCTTTGTTGCATCCAAAGGAGTCCACTCCAACAACGGTAAACAACAAAAGTTAATATTCTACTGTGAAAACGGCATCACGTGGAGCTTTAGATTACGTTGGAAAAAAAGATTTTGCGCTATATGCTGTTTTTTCAAAACTACTGCAATGTCATTTTTCATCAGTTCATTTCATTTAGTTTAATAGTTGGGGAATGGACACTGATTTATAAAATAAAACTTTATTAGTATCTTAAAACATAGGGAAACCAATAGTTCCCAACCTTTTTCACTTGCATTCCTTTTAAAACAAAGCAATGGCTATTTTTGACTCCTCGTCATAGGTTTAATGTGTAATAAGTGTTTTTCTCTTCTCAGATTGCTTAATTAAAATAGTTTTAGAAACCAGAAGGGATAAAACGATCCAGAATTTCACAAGAAAATAGCAACCATTGCAGAAAAAATAAACATAACTTGGTGTAGCATAACACGTTTTTGAATGTTTGATGTCCCATTAATCATTTCAGGACCCCTGTGATTTTTTTTCCTGACCCATAGGTTTGGAACCAATGCCATAGACAAAAGGTCTATGTGAACTTATTATACAGTAGTTTTTATAGCTTATTTAAGACTATGAAACAAAAATACAAAAATTCCCAGTCTTCGAAAGCTGTGGCTTTTTTTTTTTTTTTCTCTTTGAGACGTTAGGGAAAAGGTGATAGGGACTTGAACCTGAATTTTGGATAGAATTTAACTTGACTTGCGTCAGAGTTTAAACCACCAGACCAATAAGTGGCACCAGGGTGTTATTTTTCTAACAATCTTCTCTCCCCCTGTTTTCCCTCTCTCTGTTTCTCTGTCCAGCACCCTCAACAACAACAACATCACCCTCATCCCCCTGTCCAGCTTCAACCACATGCCCAAGCTGCGGACACTGTGAGTATAACACACACACACACACACACATGGACAGAGAAAACTACTAACTTGCACTCCTGGGTTACTCATTAACACTTACATACATGCAAATGGATGAATTCATGCCTACTTCCATGCAAACTGAGTAAGTACATACACACACTGCATACACATAAGTAATGTTCACTTTCATGCACACATGGCACAAACACACACACACACAGCATGACAGCAAGGTCTGTGTATGATCATCTAATCATGCCTTAATAAGAGACCACCTCTTCCATTGTTTCAGGACTGTGAATAATCATGTGACCATTACATATAAACACACACACACACACACACACACACACACACAGACACACACACATGTGCGTGCTTGAGTAATAGTAACCTCAATAATACTACAAGAAAGGCTTGTTTAGGCTCAACAGTTCAATCTGCTTTGCTTCATTAGAAGAAACCTCAAATACTGATGTAACCGATGTGAGCGCAGACACACATAAACACACACGCGCGCACACGTATACACAGTTGTGATCCAACGTGAACACCGGGCCAAATCACCTGAAGGGGATCCTACAGTTGTCAAGGCCGTGGCGAAGTCTCAAGGGGACGCTACCCATAATCCCGTAGGAGTGTCTGAGAGGCAGATCATTGGTTGCATTCCAGCTGTCCACACTGGGGTTGAATTCCGCCAAAACCAGCACGCATAGAATGGGATTTCCTCCCCAAATTACCCTTTTCAAGAGGCACTTGTGTGGTCACGTAACTCTGCTTCACATTCAGAAATGGGGATTTCTGTATACACAACACAACTGAATACAAGCAGGATAACAGAGGCCCATTTATCTTTTATGACCATTTGTGCTGTTCAACTTTTGACCGACAGTCAACAGCCAAACGCATGACAGCGTTTCGATATTTCCTGCGTACTGCTGCAACTCCAGTGCCAATACAGCTCGAAATCAGCAGCAGGAACACTACACAGTTGCCAGGAGATAAAGTGCAGAGTTACCAATATCTTTTAATCAGAAGCCCTTGTCGTCTTGTGTTTTCTCTCAACACTGAGTGTCTGTCTCCTCTGATTTCCACGTTCTTCATCTTCCTTTTTTGCCTCCTCCTCAGTGTTTCTGCTTCCCAGTTCATGTGTTATCTCTCCTTTTTCTTCCTCATTTTCTGCGTCTCTAAATTATCTTCTTTTGCCATTCCCCGTCTCTTTCCTCCCATCATTATTTGCCAAAATCTCTTCACTCACTTTCATTCTTGCTTTTGTGTTCTGCCTTCTGCTACACTCCAGCTGATGTTGTTGCTTCCTCTACCTTTTTTCACCTGTCTTCTTCTTTTCCCTCCTGTCCTCGCGTTCCCTACTCTCCTCTACCCCCTCTTTTTCTTGCCGCTCTTCATTTTGGTCCTCCTCACCTTTTTTCCATCCCCTATGTCCAGTGTTCAAATCTCAGTCCATCCTCCTCTTTCTCTCCGTCCCTTCCCCAGCATTGCCTCGTCATCCTCCTCCTTTTGTATTAAATTTTGTGTCTGTTCTTTTTTGCCACCCTCAGATCCCACTATTGAATTTGCTGCTTTTATAAAAACGACTCATTCAGTCAAATGTTTAGAGATGTCCCTGATTTGATTAACAGGGAAGTTTGAGAAGTGTGTGTAGGCGTTTGTGTGTGTGTAGAAACTTCCTTTCAAACGAAATGGCTTACCTCTCCTGACACCTTAATCTGTGATTTCTTAATTCGGCTTTTACATTTTCTATTCTTCTTTTCTCACTCTCTCTATCCATCCATCTGTCTATGTATTGTCTTCTTTCTGTTTCCCCTCTTTTCCTGTAGTAACCCTCTATTCTATTAGCAGTAATGATATCAGCTCATGGTGCCTCTTATTCAGAAACTTCAACCAATGAAAAGATTAGAACTCCCACTGCTTGTGTGTTTGTGTAATTCACTGCACCAAAGATGTGCCCAGTAACCCCTCTGGAGAAAAATACTAAGAAAAAAAAGCAAAGAGACACACACACACATTAGCAGAAATATAATGCACACACAAACACACACATACACACGCATAGCACTCCATACCCCCTGCCGGTTCCATTCTCCCCTGTGTTTTAATCCTACTTGTCAGTAATTAAGGCTGAGCCGGGGGCGGGCCGGGACGTGGCCATCTCCAGGCGGGGGTTTGACTATAAACTGGATTTATAATGGGAGAGTGGTATTAAAACCCACTGCCCCCGCTGCTAGCATCAATGAGCCCATCTCTGTTCCATAACAGGATTTGTCCTCTGCTTTATTACAAAGGGAGGCCTGTCTTCTGAAAGGCTAGATATCCCGGCTGGCATATAATACGCTGACAAGACATTCTGCCGTTCATCCACCCTCCACTTCCTCCTCCTCTTCTCTCTCTCTCTCTCTCAAGGTGTCAAATCCAGCCAGTCTCATAGAGCGTCTCAGCTCTGTGAAACATCCCCCGATCGGTCCTATACTGAGCAGTAGATTTTAATTAATGGCTATTATTGAGAAAATGTAACTTGAATTATAATTTAATCTATTTAAGATGTAATTTCAATTTCCCATCAGCCTCTTGCGTAAAGATGTGATTCAGTGATGTTGTCTGATGAGACTCTTCAGTAGTAGAATCATTTAGTTTACAATAAAGGCCCCATTCCAATTCCCTCCCTTGGCTTTGCCCCTGCTTTTGGACTGCCCTCAACTCAGAACAGAGCCGCAAAGGGGTAGGTGTTGAGATCTTTGGCTAGGAAATGGGACACCCCTTCTTACTCATTTCGCAAAGCATTCTGGGAATTTTTCCTCTACCACTCCCTTTGGAGTCTGCATCTGAAAACGCTCCGTTTGGGGGAGCGTTTGGCTAGATGACCACTACCCCTCAATCCCCAAAAGAAACGGGACACTCTACCCTACGCGGCAGCCTGCAAAATGGGGGGGTATGGCCAAGTGATAGGACCAAAGGGGGATTGGGCCAAAAAGTATGTGCAAAAATCAGTAAGATGTTGCACAGTACATTGAAGGGTCGGTTCGCTTAGTTTAAGGATAAACATATTTTCTCACTTACCTGTAATGGTATCTAGCTATGCAGATAAATTTGCGTTCATGGTTTCAGGTTTTCAGATTTGTCTCTATGAGATTCCTGCCTCCTCCCTAATTCATTTATTTGCTCCATTTTTTCCTCTCTTGCTGATTTTTGATTCTATTTCCCTCTTTATATTCGTTTTCTCTTTCTGGCTTTCAGCCTTTGTGTCCACTCTCTTCATGTCTGAATCTTTCTTTCCCTCTTTTTGGTGTCTTTTTCCAGAGTTATCGTCTTCCTTCCCTCTTCTGTCTGTGTCCCCCTTCTCTGTCTCTGCTTCTGTCTTTCTGAATTGATTGTGATTTAGCTGTGTATGTCCTCTCTCTAGAGGGAGTCATATTGTCACAGACCTCGGGGAAATGAGAGCTGAGGATATTGCTTTGTGTGTTGTGTGCGAGTGCCTGTTTGTGTGTGTGTTTCACCTAAGCAATGACCTCATGATTCTGGCCAAGGATGTAAGCTGTGTCAAAATTGGAACCTAATTTAATGCAAACTCAAACACATTTGCTCTTTCCGAGCTGCTGTGCTCAATTTAACTTGGCAGACTTTTTGCATGCATGCATTTCGTAATTAAAGGTTTATTGTTTTCTTTTTTTCTCGTTTTGGGTCTTATCTTGCACTTCAACTTTCGCATCTTTAATTAAACAGAATTTCCTAAAAAATAACTAAGCTCTTCCTCTCTCTCTCTCAGCCGTCTGCACTCCAACAACCTCCACTGTGACTGTCACCTGTCCTGGCTCTCTGATTGGCTCCGAGCCAGACGTGGCTTGGCTCCCTTCACCCAGTGCATGGCCCCCGCCCACATGAGGGGCCTCAATGTCCCAGATGTGCAGAAGAAGGATTTTGTCTGCAATGGTGAGTTAACATCTACACACATACAATTGTGTTCAAATATTACAGAGCTTCCACTTGGCTGAAGGACAACCTGAGGAACATTTAGTACTTTCTGTGACATGCAGTATTCTAATTATCAAAGTTATGATATTACTCTTTCATGATTGGAAGTGGTTATTTAAAAAGGCTATTTGTCAAACTTTTAGTTTCGCTCAACATTGTCCACTGGTTTTGGGGAAAAACTGCCAGTTGTGGCTTCATTGCAGCCTCATCATATCGGTACATGAACTGTAATGAGAGTGAAATCTAGCGACCAAAACTGACCCAAAAATTGACCTTGAACTCTGCAGCTACACTGACGTGTATAATACATGCTTCAGAGAGAGTCAATTAGATGTTCGGGGTTGAGTTTAGTGCTGCTGAAAGCTGACTCTTTGACGTTGAGGTATATAGGACAGACAATGTAATAAACCTAAAGGCCATTATTACAAGCCGTATTGTTATCATCTCCAGACAGCTCAGCATTGAGTTTATAACACTGAGAGAATTACACCGTGTAGAGCGCATAATCAGCTAAAAAGGCCAGTATAAGAGCAGCGGTGTTATCAGCCGCAGATAGTATAGGCAATGTTTATGGGCCTCTGATTCAGCTCTCTGTGCTAATAGACTGTCAGGCTGCTCCCTCTTTATTTGCCTTTAGCCCCGTCTTTTCTGCCGACATGCTCCATATCGGACCTCACTCTCTCTCTCTTTTCCATTCTTTTCCTCTTTTTCACAATTCAACCCCTTCCCTTCCTCCTTTCATCTGATTTCCTCTCTCCCTTCTTTCCTCTGTCTGAATTTCATGTTGCTCTCCAAATGTTTCTGTACTACCACCCTCTTTCCTTACCTGTCCTACTGCTCTTATCTAACAATATTTTGTGACAGTTAATATTGTAATTTCTTCCTGTTCCCCCGAAAGATTTTTATTCCTGGCAGGTTGCAAAAAGTTCTGCAGCATGAGGACCAATCATGGGACATTATAACTCCCAACTGAAGCTGAGACCAATGCGAAAAATGCAATGAGTTTGTACAAGTGGGAATGTATCTACACGTAAGAAAGGAAGTTTCTCTGTGGACCAAAAGCCAGGATCTGTTCAATATTTCCAGAATCTGATACTGTATCACTATCTGTAGGTCCAGCCCAGACAGAGTCGAGGACTTGTGTTCCACAGGTGGCCGTGTGTCCACCCAGCTGCAGCTGTAACAACAACATAGTGGACTGTCGTCGCAAAGGCCTCACTGAAATACCAGCCAACCTCCCTGAGGGCATTGTGGAGATGTAAGACCATCTTAAACTTAACTTTCCTTAAATGTTATACATGTTCAATTCACCTGTCCAGTGTTGTGTCAGTTGATTTGCTAATACAATGCACATTTTCCACGTCATTTATATTAGATTTCAATGCGCATATTTCTTAATATTTTTATCATGCAGTACATCATCCAGATTATGTGCTTTGACAAAAATGATAGACACTTTGCACTCATTGTCGTTTATGCCTGGAGAGTTACTTTTACTTTTGATATTTTAAGTAAATTTTTTTGCAAATACTTTTTTACTTTTACTTCAGTACAATTTTGAATGCGGGACTTTCACTTGTAATGGAGTATTTTTGCACTGTGGTATTGCTACTCTTACTTAAGTAAAGGATCTGGATACTTCTTCAACCACTGCAACACACATAGTTTCACTGTGATCTTTAGACACTCCATGTGGCCATGTAGGCCTACCGGGCAGCTGTTTGATTCACCGTGGTGAACTAGACCTTGCCCAGACTGTGGCACACCCTGAGTTTTGCAGTGGTAATCTGTTTTAGATTGCAGCCAGACTCATACGCTTTGAGCCTCCTCTTCTCTTTTCTCTCCTTCTCTTTCTTTCTGTGTCTTACCCACATATTTAAACACACACACATTACCCCACAGTGGGACATGTTTGATATCCGTATTGAACGGTGTGCCCTGTTTGTTTGTACAAAGGACAGCTGGTTGATTGTTCCTTGAGTACCAATACCGCTATACCTCCCCAGCATATATATTAGATACACACACACACACACACACACACACACACACACACACACACCAATGGACATGCATATGCAGACACACCAGTTTTGTTTGCACAAACAAAATATGCACTTTATACACAAATGCTTTCTTATGCCTACAGACACACATTCTGGGAGGGTCAGACACACACACATGCATTTTGATCAAGCCACAGGCGCCAAAGCATATCTGATGAAATCTCTTGGACACGCACACAGGCACACACACACACACACACACACACACACACACACACACACACACACACACACACACACACACACACACACACAGAATTAGCATTGGATCCATTATAATAAATGTTGTTGCTTCAGCCAGAAACAATAGAGTATAATAGGATGATGTATTGTCAGTCCTCCAAATGGGGCAAAGTCATCTTTCTGAATGCTGGTGGGAAGGATCACTGCCAAATGTGTGTGTGCGCGCGCGCGTGTGTGTGTGTGTGTTTGTGTGTGTGTACTGAATGTCAAGTGTGCGTTATTCTAACATGAAATTTATTAATGAAGAAATTTAACAGAACAGGTTTGTTTAAAGGCATTTAACTTCATTACACCTTAAAAGGGATGTTTGAGTGAGATTTTAGTAGTGTGTGTGTGTGTGTGTGTGTGTGTGTGTGTGTATTAATACAAAGCCTGTCGTGTACATGCTCACCTGCCAAACCCATCTCCTTTTTCAGTTGTGGTTTAATCACCTCCGCACCCTATAGATTTTTCATATAGCCTCTCTAAATGTTTTCCCTGTAATACATCCTTAGATATTGAACCTCTGGGTGTCTTTGTATCAACCTTGTTTTACTGCTTCCAATATAATTTGTAACTTGTTGTGTGTGCAGATTGTCTTTGTCAATATCCGTACTTCCTTGATTTATTTTGACCCCTCAGTTGAAATAAAGTGTTGTCAGCTGCCAAGGGTGTGAGGTGCAGAAATTTAGAGGGGAATACAAGCCAAGAAACGGGCACCTGTTAGGGTTGTGTTGTGTTCAAAGCCAGGCCCACGTAAGTGTTTCATTACAGAGTAGCAGTCACAAATTGATGCAATAAATTCATGAAAATCATACTTACTCTCGGCCAATGTGATCAAAACTTGACTTCTTGTCAATATAGTGTTCATATTAAGCCGTGAAGTGACTCACAGCGGTTAAAAGACAAACAGTGATACAAGACGAAGATAGATAGATAGATTGATAGATAGATACCAAGGGATAGGGCTAAAGAAAGTAAAAGAGGGATGGAGAGTGGAGGTCAAGAGCAGGAGTGGGTGGGGGCTGAAAAGGAGGATGAGAGGAAGAAGAAGGGTGGATTAGTTCCCATTTATCATTCTGACAGCTGACCCTGTGGCTGGCCTTGGGACCTCACTGCATCCTCCTCTTCTCTGATTTTTCCTCCCCTCTCCCCACGTTGTTCACACTATTCCAATCTCCTTTGTTGTCCTCCTTCGCCAGTCCCTTTCTATAAGGAGCCCGCTACACTTCTACGACTTCTTATTCTCCTCTCCTCCTCTGCCTCCTTTACTTTTCTTTTCTTCCTTCCCATTGCAGAAAACAAGGAGACATGAAGTATGCATGAACTACACAGAATGAATGTGTTCCCTGGGCCATCAGGAGAGCAGAAACTAAACTACAGTACATTTCCCCAAATGCGGGCTGTGGGCCTAGTTCTGTTGGCTCCCCACATGATAATTGAGTAATACTACCAGTATGGTGTAATGAGTTTAGTCTACCAGAGAGAGAGATGTAATAAATTCCCTTTGGCCAATAGCCTGAAAAGTTGAAGAACCTACACTGTGTTCATAAATATAGTCTGGCTCCATTTAAAAAGGAGAGCGCTGTTGCTCCATCAGAGGAATTATGGAAGATTCAAAACAAAAATTTTTTAGAAATTATTATTTAAAATAATGATAATTTTTCAAGTACTTCTAACAGTTATATCATTAAACCAAACTCTCAATTTTCAATTAGCAAACTAAAACCTGTATTTCATTGCGGTCGAGTGACAGCAAGTTTGATTTAGCCACTTAGCTACCCACCATACTTTGCCTTTAGAAACATTTACATACATCCCTCTATCCCCTGAACCCTTTGGCCAGAGTCTCACTGAGCAAACAAGTATTATGGTCAGCAGTTCAAGTTTAGGTTGCCAAACCAGTCTTTTGATATCCATGGATTCAGCGGGCTGGTCCCATGTAAGCTCATTAACACTGAGCTGCAGAACTCAAGTCAACATTTCACACTGAGTGACCTTCACCGGTCCCTGCTGCAAAGCACTGAATCAACCTGCAGAAATATTGTGTAGATGCTGAATGGAACAACCACCTTTTGAACTTTATGTGTATTTTTGCTTGGCTGAGGTTGAGGGGTGAAGAAGACTTCGTGATAACAAATGATTTATCCAGCCTTATTGTAAAAGAAGGAGAGAAGATGAACATATTATGTTACCCATGACGTGCTGTTGCTGAAAGTGTATTCGGATTTTCCCATTTTATGTTTTAGGGGAAGTGTATTCTTCTAATTAATTGTTTTTTTGTTTGTTTTTTTTAATAAATCTTTTATAGGTTTGTTAAAGATGAATTAACTTCATTTTTCTCACCCCCTCCCTTCTCCCTTTCTCTCTTTCTATCTCTGTCTCTCTCTCTCCAGTCGTTTGGAGCAGAACTTGATTAAAAGTGTCCCAGCAGGAGCCTTTACTGCCTACAAGAAGCTCAAGAGGATGTGAGTCTGTCTGGATATAACTGCACACATTTAAACACACATAAATGCAAACAAATGCATACACACACATGCATACATGCACTGATACGCATTAACAGACTGATACAGCATATACTTTAATAGATTTTATTTAATGATCTATTATTATGTTTAACTTGCTTTTAACCAGTCGGGTCCCATTGAGGTCAGAAATGTGCAGTTACAGTAGTCCAGCATAGACTGTGCCCACTGAGTCCTACCTGAGATATTTTTAAACCAGCCTAATGCTTTATCAGACATTCATATTTTAACCTAGCTGTAGCATTACAAATATTTATTCTAGTATGCAAAAGGCTTGAAAGAAATGAATAAATAAGGCTCTATGACCCAGATTCTTGTCTATAGCTTAAGTAATAGTCACAATCTTCATTGCAGCAGTAATAATTCTAGGTTGTTTTCTAAAGACAAGCTAGTAGTCTTAAAAAAAAAATCATCAGTACAAAAAAGGTACGGTCACTAGAAGTTTAAGGATAATATCCAGTACTGAAAACATTGACATAATGTTGCGTAAATATATTGAGACGTGGTCTCTCTTCTTTTAAGGGTCATTTCGGCTGGTGTCAGTGTTTTAGAAATGTGGTTAGCAAAGAGGGAAAAGAAAGAAATGCATCCAAGAATTAACACAATGAAATTGGCAGCAGCTTTAACAAAGTATTGATCTAAATTGTCAAGATCTTCACATTTTCATATATTTACTTTTAATAAAGCATTCACCTGAACCTTAATCACAGAAAGTGGTTTGAATCTAGAACTATAATCAACAGATGCATAATCAGTTACTGATGTCTATAACATTTGACGACAGCAAGATACATAGAGCCATAGTCAGAAAAGAAGATATTTCTAATCTGAGGTCCAAACCAGTATGAGCGCACACACACACACACACACACACACACACACACACACACACACACACACAGGCACTCTTACACTCACACATAGGTCATCGCTTGTCTCTTTCATACACCCACAGACATAAAGCTCACTGGTGAAAAATGTCCTTATCATGCAAATGCCTGAAAATGCCAGACTTGCAGACTCGTGCAAGGTTGTAAGGTTATCCACCCACTTACCCACCCATGCACACAAAGACACACACACACACACGCGCGCGCTGACAGATGGGGTTTTAACCTCGGCCGATGTGTTAAATAATATATCTTACAGCGGTGGAAGTGAATGACATGAACTGCACTTAACATGCCACTGCCTGTAGTTTCTCTCTCTCTCTCTCTCTCTCTTTTGCCTCTTTTGCTCCTGTCACTTCAGTTTTTCCCCTCACCCTGTCCATCACTCTCTCTCTCTCTCTCTCTCTCTCTCGTCCCTCATTTACCTACACATCCAGCCCCTCTTACCTTTTTTTTTTTTTTACTCTTGTCCCCTTGCCTTGACCTGTGCTGATGTATTCTCTCATGATCATTTGTCAGATAGTTCAGGGGCATTCACACAGAATGAACCCCATTACTGTGCATTACAGTAATGCACTCATCTGCTCTCTCTCTCTCTCTTTCTGTCTCTCTGTCTCTGTCTCTCTCCCCCCCAGTGACTTGAGTAAGAACCAGATTTCTGACATTGCCGCTGATGCTTTCAGTGGCCTTCGCTCACTCACCTCACTGTAAGTATGACACACTTACCTCAAAACAAACACACACACAGACATGTACACAAACACGTATCCAGACAGGAAAGTAATTGCGTTCCCAGACATTTAGCAAATAAAAATGTTGTTGCTGTCCATGTTGACAACTGGAGCACAATGTAGTGGAGTGTGCGTACGTGCTGTATGTGTGTCTTTGCTTCCGTTTGGGCGTGTGTGTGTGTGTGTGTGTGTGTGCGTGTTTGAGGGTGATAAGAACATGAAGGACAGTTTAATTTGAATCAATCTGGAGCATGAAAATGAGAGAGACAGTCAGACAAGAAGGGGGCAGACAAGGTGATCTCTCCCGGGTGTTAAGCCTGAACACACACATACACACACACCACACACACACACACACACACACACACACACAAGCACAAGCAGAGGGATTCTAGTCAGTCGAACAGGAATGTCACTGAGAGGCACAACTGCACAACAGGCAGTAGAGGCCAGCTGAGGTAGCAATCACAGCAACACCACTCAACAATGAAATATTATATTCAGCTGTCCTACAGGTATGATATGAATATGGAAACAAAATTACACTCAGTATGATTCAGTGTATATGTTTAGAGAGGCCCAATGTAGAGGGATTCAGGTTATATCCTCTAAACAGCATCATCAAAACTGTCAGTATACTGAAAAAAAATGTATATATTTTTTCATGAAGTTAAAAAACTACACTTTAATGGGATAAAATACCATAAGACGCAATGGAAGTATTTTACTACATCGTGTAGCCACCTTTAGACCAGAAAAGTCTCAACGTGTAAGCAAAGCCTTATAAACTCTGTAAACTAAAAAATGTTATTTTGACCCTCCTGTGCAGGGTGCTGTACGGCAACAAGATCACTGAGTTGCCCAAGGGATTGTTTGATGGACTGGTTGCCCTGCAGCTACTGTAAGTACTGTCTGTGTGGTCTGTTGTTAAGTGCGTACTTGTGTGCATGCGGGTGGTCCCTTCAGAAAGAAATTAAATACATTATTCAGTAAACAAAAGAATTACACACTCAAACAAAGGAAACCCAGGTAAACAGGAGACACTGTATTGTTGTGGATTTCTTACAGTCGGGTCAAAAACTCTTTACAACTTGAGTTTCTTTTGGGAAATGGTCCGACTCCTTCGTTGTAGGTGATTTATTAAAAAGGAACCTATTTGTTTTGTGGCTTAATTTGCAGAGCTGATCTTTAAATCTGACAAAAAAAATCTGTACCTGGACGTCTTAATCAGTCAATACTTCTGGAAATACTGTATACAAAACCCTACTTACAAGTTCTATAATTGACTCATGTTATGACAGATGTTAATTGGTATCATTTAAAAAGTATCAGAATTTCTTTGCAGTGTCCCTTAATATGTATTGGTTCCAATGCAGGCAGCATAATGAGCAGGCTTGGCTGCATTTATCTTAAGCCTTGTGCTTGATTTTCCCTAACTAAGATGATTTGGTGATTTAGCACCAGTGAGTCTATATCTACAGAACGTTACCTGTGGACCATAATCACAGCTCAGGCGAATGTTACAGATTCTTATTGCTTCAATATATGGCGGTAATTTCATAAAGAAGAGAGCATCAGGCATTTCACCTACAATCACAGGACCATATCTTGGTAATAATCACTATAGTGCAGCAGCAACTCCTATAGAATCCCCTCTTCATGCATTAACCCTCCGTCTTTCCTTTATTGTGTGTATGTCTCTGCAGAGAAGTCCTTCTTAAATGATTAACTGATTGAAATTGCAGCACCGTCATAAAAACTGTAACCGCCAATAGTTCTTCTAGTATTTAATGTCTACATTGAGAAAAACTATTACTTTTGAATAATTCCTCATGGGCACAGGTTCAAACTGCAGGAGTGGTTCAGCATGCAGTAAAAATTCTTACTCCTATAATGGCTAGATGGGTACTGTATGTGGCTTCTGGTCCTCCCAAATGCCGCAGTCCACTGCAGAAACAGCTAATGTTCTGGGCTTTTCCGTTGTAAAGTGAAGTGAAGCAAATAGAATGAGGATCAGTGAATCAAACCCACACACACCTTTTACGGGCTTAGGTGGATCATTGGGATGCATGGTGCATAGTCTGACAAAGAGAAGGGGGGGGGGGGTGGATGGATTGATAGATAAATTAATGGATGGATGGATGAGAGGGGAAAGATGGAAAAAGGACAGATATTGGGAAGAAGAAGACGGATATGGAGAAATATACAGTATAGAGTAAATACAGAAAAGATTAGAAAAGATATTGAAGAAAATCAGAGAGCAAGTTTAATTTGTTTTTCCATGTCCAAGTATGTCTGATGTGACATCATTAACACTTAGGAGCCTCTAATTGGAAAAAACATTTCCCTCAGACACTAAATCACTGGACGCTTTATATTTGTTTGTACATGCACGTTTGATCCCTTAAGTAAGGTAATTCAAGACTATCTCTATGCATTTGTGGCTGCTTCAATCAGTGAATAAATAAAGCACTGAATGACTAGTTAATGTCTTGTCACAACATTGGTCAGTCCCACAAAGACAGGTGTTGGTGCTTGCTCAGCAGGCATAGGGAGGAGTATGTCTTTTTATATTTCGCCACTGACAGACAGAAAACCACCTATCTCCAAAAACTCGGTCAGTTTGTCAGGACTTTCCAGATGATGTTATTCTTCCATATGGCGTAATAATTACAATTTATATATGAGCTTTTGCTGGTGAATCAAGTCACACAATCCCCATGTCAACTTTCCATGACAGAGATGTGTTTATTGCTTTGTATAGCTGCCGGTCTGCTGTTTGTATTGTCTCCGCCGCTTTGTTTTACTGGTGCATTTTCAAGTAATTAGTTCCCCCAGTGAGCTGCCTAATGAGGCGTGGATGTGTCGCAGAGCAGCACGTGTGTGCGTGTGTCTGCTTGTGAGGGCCCGTGAGTGTATGTGTATGTTTAACTGGGTTGTGCCAGTATAGGCGCTCATTAGGATGGCTTCGGATGATTAAGCTGAGCTGCTGTACCAAGTACCGAGTTAGTCACCTGTCAAACATAGAAAAGAGGGAGAGAAAAGTAAGAGTATGTGAGAGAGAGATGAGGAAACAAAGAGTGACAAAAAAGAGTAAGAGAAGAGAACAGAAAGGTAGAGAATGAGACGGACAAGAAGCGAGAAAAGAGAAGCACAGGGGAAAAGTTGACAATGTGGATATATTAGTAAATGAAGTACAGGTATGAAAAGACAGAGATGGAGGGAAGGGTGGAGGTGAAAACCCTTCCTGTCATTTACCTAATCCCTCTATCACATTCCTCATTTCCCCGTCTCTCTCTCCTCCATTTTGACTATTGGCCTCTTTCGCTTAAATGCACATCTGTGTTAGGGATGTTCCTAAGGACTAATTTCCCTGTCGATTTAATGGAAAATTTAAATTTAGACTAGTTGACTAGTCTAAGAGTAAGAAAAAAAGAAAATTGCTATGATGAGCTGCGTTACCTTTTCAGACAGAGCAGGATCAAAGCGTCTGCGGGTAAACGATGTCATATCGGTTTACCAAGTGTGGCTAAGGTTAGCAACGCTAGCACCGGCAGCCTTATTTCCTTGCAGGTTAACATCTGCATGCCTGTGCTGAATGTGGTCACGCGTTGCTCCGGTCGAGTGGCTATATACCAGTTTATTCTGAGACAGCCTACATACAAACATAATAATACGGCCAAACCGCGCGGATTTCAAGAGATGTCAGCTGTCCTAATTTCCACCTCGCTGGTTTACAACAACCGGGCATTATCGCAGGGAGAGGTGGTGGCTGCTGCCTGCCGTGGCTGCAGCCCCAGCTAGTGGCGGGTGGCTGCATGGCATCGTAGAGATGCATCACTTAACCAGTGTCGTACATTATTAAAATATGGTGCAGACTGGTAAGGAAAGCAACGTTTAATCATTTAATCGACTAAATTGTGCACATCACTAATCTGTATCACTCCAAATTAAATTTTCATCAGTCCCTTTTCAGTCTCACTCCATTATTTCCTCCATCCCATTTCCATTCTTTTCTCAGTTCTCCCAGGTCTATCTCTTCTCTTCCTTCTCCCTTTAACTCTCACCATCTGGCTCTCCCATCAAAACTAGATATTACACTACCCAGCTCAAAAGTAGATACTCCCCTCCTGCTTCAGAGGAGAAAGTGGAAAATATATCAAACAGCAATTTTCAGATTTATGGGTCATGGCCAGAAAAAAATATATTCATGAGTGTGTGGAGAGGGAAGGAGAGGCTATCGCAAGGGACAAGGGAAGAAATAGTGAGATGCAGAGGACAATGGAGAAAAGTTGTGGTTTTGCAGTAAAGATGCATCTGAGAAAAATAAATTTTCACATTATCTGTGTATGTCTTTATTTTTTGTTGGTGTACTACACAGAGATAATAAAGCCAAATAAGTAAAACAAATACCGATAAATAACAAGTGGCAGAAAGTCATAAAGTATATTTAAGGGAGTACTGTACTTAAGTACAATCTTAAGGTACTTGTACTTCACTCATTTCCATTTTTCATGCTACTTTATACTTCCACTCCACTACATTTCAGAGGGAAATATTGTACTTTCTACTCCACTACATTTATTTGACGGCTTTGGTTACTAGTTCCTTTTAAGAGGGAGATTCTACACAGTGGATAATATAACAAGCTTTTAAAATACAACACACTGTTAAAGATTAAACCAGTGGTTTCTAACCTTTTTGGCTTCTGAAGTCTTACAAAAAGCAGTGTGTAGTCGAGGTCGCATTTCAGATGACTATGAGTTGTTAACAGCTCCACCAGATAGTGATTTTTTTTTTCCCTCTAAAACTTTCAGATGGTTTCATTTTAAGAAATGTTCAAATGACCCAATTTGTCACCAAAAATCAAAGATTAGAGAAAAAGTCCAAAAACTGAAAAAGGATTTCCTTTGCCATTAATCATCTCATTACCCCTCAGATTTATCTGGTGTCCTTGTATATAAAACTGTGTAAGTGATTCAAACTAGCTCCACCTTCAGCATCTACAACAGCAACATGCTGCTTGCACACTGATGATTCAGTATTAATCATCTGATAATGTCATATATAATAATATATCTGTCAGAGTGATCAAACCAGTACGTTTACTTTGATACTTTAACAACATTTTGTTCCTAATACTTATTTACTTTTACTTAAAGTCATGCGTGAAAAATGGTACTTTTACTTAAGTAAAGGATCTGAATACTTCTTCCACCACTGTCAATAATAAATGCTGAATGGCTCTTCCATGTTTTTTCAGGCTCCTGAATGCCAACAAAATTAACTGTTTGAGAGTCAACACCTTCCAAGACCTTCAGAACCTCAACCTGCTTTCACTGTACGACAACAAGCTGCAAACCATCAGCAAAGGACTGTTCACCCCTCTGCGCTCAATCAAGACTCTGTAAGTACATGTATTAGAGGAACAAAAATTCAGTTAAGGCTGAGAACCGTGCGTTTTTCTATTGATTTTGTCCAATGAGGGTGCAAAGGGGACAGCATATTAAGGCTACACATTCGTCATCGTGGTGATCAAGGAAAGATGTACCAGACACCAGCAGTTTAGAGCAGCAAATGTAAAAGCTTTGATGGGTTTTGGTTGAATGAAGAATAATTTGTGTCAGTAGGCAAGGAGAAGAGCTGCAGAAGGTTGCAAAGTACTACTGAAACACATGACAGCTGCCCTCTTCTTTTCTTATTCCCATGACAAACCCATCTTCACCTCTCTCCTTTCCCTCTCTCAGTCATCTGGCCCAGAATCCCTTTATGTGTGACTGTCACCTGAAGTGGCTGGCTGACTACCTGTTTGACAATCCTATCGAGACCAGTGGAGCGCGCTGCAGCCACCCCAGAAGGCTGGCAAACAAACGAATCAGCCAGGTTAAAGGCAAGAAGTTCAGGTGCACAGGTAGGGGATGCGTTCACACAAAAAAAGCGAAATACACACATACAAACACATGCAAACACACAGGGAGTCACCTCTGAAGGCTAATATAGACGCATACTAATCAGGTCAAAGGTAAAATGTCAAGATGTACAGGTGGAACATTTCAAACACTTGTAGTGTTAAAAACACACGTGTGTAAACAGAAACTGACATTCAAATGCATTGACTGAAACACACATACAAGCATTCCCATTGAGTCTCTATCTCTTTCTGTGGTAGTGTTGTATTACTGTTATTTCCTTTGACATGAGCCACGGGTGCCACTAACTACAACACATACCAATTCAGTATACTGAAGAGGCACAGTAACTAAATCAGCAGGGACTGGCCATTGACTGTGATCGCCCACTTGCGCTAAATGATGCTTGTGTATGACTGTATACCATTCATATGCCCGGTGCAGTGGCTCTTCACATTGTTTATCCTGTCTTAAATATTTTGCCTTTTTATGGCTCCCTGGAAAAGGAATTTTTAAACTAACCTTACAGACATTTTACAAGTTGTGTTAAAAGGGTGGTTGCGAGCAAATCATTGGTTTACAAAGCAGCATAGTAGGAGACCTCTGTCAAAGGCATTAGTTCCAACAGTCAATTTGGCCTTATACTGAAAGTGATTGTACTCAGAAAAGATGATCATGTGCAATAATCTTACTGTTTCTTTATAATTAAACTCGATATGTATACATAGTGTGTATTTGTTTTGTACAATAATTTTATTATTTCTTTATTATTAAAATCAATATGTATATATAGTGTGTATTTTTACAAGTTTGACTCGCACAAGAATTCCAATGTGCCTGTACCTGTGCCTATGACAAAAAAGAAATCTAATCAATCCAGTCTAATCCAATCTAATCTAACAGAATCATCAGAAGAGGATGAAAATTGGCTACTTTAAATTCCCTTTAGTAAACAGCGGGCATTCTTACGATTTGATGTGAGGGTATCCTGTGTTTGTTTTACAATGAGCAAAAAAGTGGGTTGTATAACAGTTCACTTGTGTTCTCAAGTAGTCGTCTTCTATCACAAATGTTTAGTCTTATTCGGTGCATGAAACCTATAGAAAAACAAAACAGTAGTCCTATAATGATGAAAGAGAAAGTACTTGAAAAAATTTGTGAAAAAGATTTCTCAAGCACTAAAACAGTTGTTTTCATCAGAGTCATCTCAGTTACATCAGTGCGCTGTAAAATGTGTGCCTGTAAGGCTGACTATTTGGTGAAATGACGTTTCCACCCCTCCTGTTTTCTAAAATGGTGTGCCCCAGCCTAAACTGGGCACACCATTAATAGCATTGCCAATACTGTTAAATGGTGAAGGCTTTTATCCATAGTGCTTTGTGGTATCATGAGCACATGTGCTATTTTTTAGCACGGAAGGTCTCAGTGGTAAGCAAACCCCTAATGTTAGTGCTCTGCTCATGGAGCTAATCAAGATAACTAGATTACAAATGCTCCTAAACCTGGTTCCGGCAGTCCTCTTTGCTTCAGCCCCTCCTCTCTGCAGTCCCATGCCTCTCCCTGCATCTCCTCTTCCTCTATGGACCTGTGTGGACATTTTCGCTATTGGTGGACAGTTCTCTGGTTCCGCCTCCCCTCCTGTGTGGATCTGCAGCTGTCTGTTGCCTCTTCTATCCTGTATGGACCCTGACCCCTGACTGATTGGTGCAGCTCTCTGTTGCCCCGCCTTCCTGCTGTGTGGAATTGCATTCTGATTGGTTCGTCCAGCTGTCTCTTGTGCTTGATCTAACCATGTGGCCCCGCCTATTGTGACATCACATGGTTCCGTCAAGCGCCAGGGACCGCCGAGCACACACCCACCTGCCTCTCCCAGCCAATCACACGCCTTGGAGCAAAAAATGGGGGCTAAACACTTAACTTCTGTTTGCTTGCATTCATGAGTAGGGCCTCTGATACATGGGACTATAACTGCTTTGAAATAAATGAGCCATAAACAAATAATCAAACATCAAATTTCTATGTCAATCAGTGTTGACTATCAATACTTAACTGGTGTTCTACTGCTGGGCAATATAAAAGTGCCCTGTGGAGTTTTCCTGTCAACAAACAAAAGTTATGTTTACAGTTAGTGTTTTTGACCAACACTCATTGAGTGTATTCTTGAGGTCTAACAAATGTGTTGAAAGCATTTCCTTCCCCATAAAACATTTGCAAATCCAAAGTTTTTAATATTTTAAATGGTGTGATTTTTACATCCATTGTTTACTAGCTTATTTTTCTTGCCTTTTGTTGGCGCATTACTTTATTTCTTTGCATATTACCACCATCGACTTTTGATTGGTGAAATATATGTGAAACTGGCAGCAGAGATTTCTATTGCATTGCCCATGTGCTCGCACATGTACGCGTGTTCCATAATGCGCGTGCAAAATACAAACACAACCGGGACATGCACGTACAAAACTAGTTCTACAGCACTGCTAGTGGTCAAAAACTCCACAGGGTGCCCTTATGTGGCTCAAAAACATCTACATTCACCTTGACTGCTCAACTTTCAGCATAAATTTGAACTCTTTGAACCTTTTTTTTTAACAGATGCTCCCCCCCCTTAGTGTTGGTTGCTTTGGAAAGTATTAACCTCTCTTTGTGGGGTTTTAAACCAAATAAAGAGAAATGCTTGGTACACCTTCTTCTACTGTCAAATTGTCCAGTGCTTCAGTGGTTAGCATTGCTTATTACCCCAACTCTATGCAGACCCCTTTACCCTTTTCTGCTACAACGAAGGAAGACAGAGAAACTTTAAAAAAAAAAACCTTCAAACCATTACTGTTAAAAAGATTGTCGCAACCCACCCTCCATTATTTGCTTTGTTGTTTTCCCTCCTTTCCTTTATTTCTTAATCTCCCCCTTGCTCCTTCCTTTCTGTCAACTTGCCAACCGACAAAGTTTGCGGCAGCCCGGAGACATTATTCCAAAATATCCTGCTACTGAAAGGAGCTAGCCACATCTCATAAACGATAAGACATCACTTGACGAGCAGCGATCATTTACTGAGTTAAAATCGAGGTTGTTCACTTAAAAGTCTCACTAGGTGGTCTTAGTTGTTGAGGCTGATGTCAAGGAGAGAAGAGAAATGGCCATAAAGTGTGCCAAGAGAGATTGGAGACAGAATGAAAGAACAAGTAGTCTGTGCCTGTGTAAGAAAAGTCTGATAGAAGAGGGGTGAAATCCAGAAAAGGTTCATTTGACAAAAAACAGATAGACAACAAAACTGGAAAGAGAGAGAGAAGAAGACAAAGAGGCAGTGATAACCATGAGAAATACAAAGTGTATGTGGTTTGCAAATACAAGTGTTGCATGATGTAAACCAGGTCTGTTCCACAGGCACTGGCGGTCATAAATAATATCTGCTCACATTATATCTAAATAACAGAAGTGGTCTCTGGCTCACCATGTTAAACAAAAACATCCGGGATTAAACCACATTTATCTACAAGATGATTTCATAAAACCACCTGGATCTCTGTTAATTTGATTTACAGTGCTAGCAATGCAGAATGACCCCTCCCTGCATCAGGTCCATGCCTGCACTATACAAAGCAGTACTGCAGGAGCAACTGCAGTGGATATCAGTTATATTAAAAAAGATCATGTCTTGCAAATGACTGATTGGCCAGTTATGATTGATGGCCGCTAAACTTAGAACCAAAGTAGAATTTTCCATACAAACCCCAACTAGTAACAGTTTTGAGAGAGATTGATGGCCTGGCAGTGGAACTTTTGACATGGCTACATCTGATTATGCATGTATTGTTTTTTACTATTAGCTGGATATTTATTGGAATAATGTGTTGCCCTTCATCATAAGGTATTGTAAGTCTAACATTAAGAACTTTATGTCTCTCTGGTGTCTCTTCTCTTCTCCTATATCATTTTTTTCCTTTTGCCTTCTGTCGCCTGCTGCCCTACTGACTTAATTTACCTGACTTCTTCCCCTCCCTTTCTACCTGCTGTCTACCCTTCTGTCTGTCCTCCCTCCCTGTTTTCTGGTTTCTCTTGTGTCTCTTTATCTCTCTTTCGCTCTCCTGCTCTCCCTCTGTCCTTTGCAGGTCAGGAGGACTATCGCAGCCGTCTGAGCGGTGAGTGTTTCCAGGACCTGGTGTGTCCAGAGAAATGTCGCTGTGAAGGCACCGTAGTCGACTGCTCTAATCTCAAACTGACCCGTATACCTCCACATGTCCCTGAACACACCACAGACCTGTAAGTTGGCTAGTGTTTCCCTTTTAGATACTAACTTTTACACACACACACACACACACACACACACACACACACACACACACACACACACACACACACACACACACACACACACACACACACACACACACGACATGACATGACACAACACGACATGAAGAAATATCACATTGAAAGCCATGTGTTAGACTTCTCTAACCTGAAACTGTAAACCACCACACATCCTTAAACATGCCACAGACCTGTCAAGAAGTTTTTCACCTTGTCAGCCACATGAACACACAAAAACATAAGCATGTAAGTTCACATCCATGCAGACATACCACAAATGCAGATATGCAGAGCACACACACACACACACACACACACACACACACACACATCTGCCTGTCTCTTTCTCTGTCTGGTTGCCCCTCTCAGTGCAGTATCATGAACGTCAGTCTTCATTTTTAGCTCCCAGACTGAAATGCCTCTGAACAGGCTTTTCCATCTCCCTGTGAGTCCCAAAGGAGCCATCATGGTGTCTGGTGAAGGGTCTCACACTAGAATACTGAATAGTCCCATGGATCATTCATTTCACTGCTGAAAATGGAAAGGGAGTAACAAATCTGATTGTGAGGAAAGTTAAAAAGTCTGTATGTGTTCAGAATCTGTTAAAATCACTGACAAAATACACGTCTAGAGCAACAAGCAGCTGATTAATCGATGAGTTGACCGACGGAAAAATAATCTGCAACCCTTTTGATAATCAAATAATCATTTTAGTCAAATTTCAAGCAAAAATAAAAAATGTTCTCTGGTTTTAGTTTCTAATTTGTGAGGATTTGCTGCTTTTATCTGTTTATTTTGTGACAGCAAACTGAATATCTTTGGGTTTTTCAGTTTTTGTTGAACAAAATCAAACATGATGATGATGATGATGATGAATACTTTATTTTTCTGACATTTTGTAGTCCAAACAGTTAATCCATTATTTGAGAAAATAATCTGAAGATTAATTGATAATGAATAAAATGTTATTTGCACCTCTAGATACAGATATGTTTAGTATTATGAATTATGCGAAGTGATTATAGTAATACGTCTTCAAAGAAAAAAAGAAGACTAAAATCATCATCATTCTTCAAATTTAAGAAGATTGCTGTGATGCGATTTCAAAGAGAAATGGTCAAAGACTTAAAAAATTGCTCATAAGTTATAAAATACCCCAAAAAGGGGTTCTCTGATGCAAAAGTGTTACTCAAGAAAGAAGTGTTGCTGCTTGCCCCATTTTACTTTCAGCAACTGGCCCTGAACTGAATATTCAATAAGCTAATATTTCTACACAGGAGATGGGAATCCAGCCAGAGGCAAAGTTTTGCCCAATAATGCTGAATCACAAGCAGCTTTAAAATGTAAGTGAGGGATGGAGGGCTTCTGCCATTGCTATCACTGTGGTACTAATGGAGTACTGCTGCAGAATAAGAGACCACTGCAATAGATGCAGGACAGTTGCAGTCCTGCATCTGTCAGTATCCCAAAGACCATTAGCCCCCAAATTCTTCTGTCTCCCTCTCTATTTGGTTCTGTTTCCCTCTGTGAACGCTTGTATCCTACAATCTTCCCTCCTTTTTTCCCTATCCGTTCCCAGGGTGCTTCATGTCAAAAATATAAACTTTGTTCTTTATGGTTGGTTAGAGGGAACATCAGAATTTCTACCATTTTCGAAACCCTCCCTCTTACTGTTTCTCTTGCTTTTTCCTTAAGAACAGAACCAGCAACTGGGTTGTTGAGGGGCACAAACATGCACAGACACACACACACACACACACACACACACACACACACACACAAGCTGCCTTATCTGGGGAAAGGGGGGGGTTAAATCAGGGGCTTATGGCTGAGCTATATATATATTTTTTTTTCTCTCCTGTCTCTCTTCTCTCTTTCTTTCTGTCTTGAGTCTTCTTCCCCACTAGCCATAAAATCCTTGACAAATCCCTTACAAGTGAAAAGATAGTGAAAAGAATTATTTTGCATCTTCAAAAAAAGTTACACTTTTTATTATAAATAAGTACAGTACTGCTGATGATTCTGATATTCCTAGATCTGGTAAAAAAGAGAAAGAGATTCAAATTTCTTTCATTCTCTTTTACATTCATTTAGTCTCAGTCGGCAGTAAAGACAATATCATTACCCTGCCATCAATGATCTACAACTACTCTGATACGTTGTTTAAGTTGGGTTTTTATCAGGTATATGTTTCCACACACACACACACACACACACACACACACACACACACACACACACACACTATATCATGATCCGTTATAGGGGGACAATGCATCCCTAGCTCCTTACCCTAACCTTAACTAAAACCCTTAACTGAAAACCTTAAAAAAAATTTAAAATTTCAATTTGTTTGATTTTTGTTTTTTGCAAAAGGAAAAGCTGTTAGGACCCCACAGGTACACACACACACACACACACACACACACACACACACACACACACACACACACACACACACACACACACACACACACACACACACACAAAGAGCATCCTTTTAGCACCCCCCTTTTAGTACAAATTACCTCAATAAAGCAGATATCTAGCTCCCTATCTCTCAAGCTGTTGTCTCCTGGCTCAGGGCATTGTGGGTATTGATGACCACATAGGAAAGATTAATTTCTCTTCTCTTCTCCAAATTGTTAAGTTATTTTTTCCTCCCTCCTCTGGTTTTGTGCCACATCATACTTCAACAGTCACTAAAGGCCTTTTAACCTTCATGTGGTCATTCCTCCCCGCCTTGCGGCCTCACTCAATCTTTTTGTGCGTGCGTGCGTGCGTGCTTTCGTGCGTGTTCATGTGTGTCTCAAAGCAGTTGGGTTCATGAAAGAATAAATGTATAACACACTCCATCTATCTTTCTCTCTGTAGGCGGTTAAATGACAATGAGATTGCCATCCTGGAGACTGCAGGGATGTTTAAGAAGCTGCCTAATTTGAGGAAGATGTATGTATACTTTTTTTTTTTTAAAGCACTTCTCATCTCTTCAACATTCAATGGTTGGGGCTAGTGTCGTTGTTGTTTTTGTGTTTGTGTTTGCATTTACTTATCCATTAAATCATTAATGCATTTACTCAGTTCCTCCTCTGAAAAGGGGGTAAAGAAGACCATACATGGTAGTGAAGTGGGCGATGAATACTACAATAGAATCTGTTTGGATGTTTTGGACACACATTTCCTCATCACGTTAAATGGGATATTGCTCTTATTAAGTCTAGAGGAAGGAAGGAAAAGTATTGCAATTACAAGAATGAACAGTTTGATGAGACCGGATGGAAAAAGGTGGATGGACAGAGATAAAGGATGCAAGAAGAACCAGAAGTTAAGAGGGAGAGAAAAGGAAGGAAGGAAAGGGGATGGAGGGTGGGCAATGGAAGGGCAAGGGAGGAGGAAGGACAGAAAAGAAGATGATAATGAGGGAGGATGGAAATAAGAGAGGGCAGAAGTGAAAATGAGAGAGACATGAGCAAAGGACAGAGGAAGAGGAGTGGCTGAAGACAAGCAAGAGGATGGGAGGGACATAGAGAGAGGGAAGGAAAGGGTGGGTCTGAGGTATGAAGGAAGCAAATATTAAATGGAAATAGAAGATGGGCCTTCAGTTCAGATTTACAGTCAGTCCTTATCTACAGCCTACTCTATGTTTGTGTGTGTGTGTGTGTGTGTGTGTGTGTGTGTGTGTGTGTGTGTGTGTGTGTGTGTGTGTGTGTGTGTGTGTGTGTGTGTGTGTGTGTGTGTGTGTTTGTAGAGTGTGTGTGTGTGTGTGTGTGTGTGTGTGTGTGTGTGCGCGTGCGTGCGTGTCGGAGTGAGATAGAGAAAGACAGACCAGAGACCAGCAGTTGATTTATTGGAGAGGAAATTGCTAACCATCTAGCAGTGTCACTGATGATATAGATTGGCTAGCACTCATTTCCATTTTCCTTCTCTCAATTCCTTCCATCCCTTCTTTACCTCCTCTCCTCTCCTTTCCTTACCTCTTACCTTACCTCTTAAGCTTGTCTGCCATCATTATTTTCTGTTTCTTTTTTAACTCTCTTATGCTGTCTACTCTCGGTTCTTTTCCTCTCCTCTCCTCTCCTCTCAAGCTGATAAGAGAAAGCACAAAACTAGCAATGAATGAAAACAACAGTAGTTGTGATAGCTATCATCTCAAGTTAATGTCTCTGTGGCCAAATATTCTCTTTTCATTTATATTTTTCTCATTGTCTATGCAAGGAAGAGAGATAGCAATCACTTTCCATTGTCTGTGACCACTTGTCTCATTTACTTTTGTGTGTGTGTGTGTGTGTGTGTGTGCGCGCGCCTACTTTGTGAGTTGTAATGATGGCTTGAAGCTGTTATCAGTATATCTATTGTACAAGACGAGGACATTAAGATGAAAGAGAGAGGAGTTAACATTTATTAGTTGAAGTGATGTGATTGATTACTGCAATTAAAGTGGGAATATTGCGTATGTGTGTAACACTTTGTTCATATGTGTTTGCAAATGTGGTTATTTTGTCCCTCTCGTTGTGTATGTTAAAGACTTCATAGGCTATCCTGCATGTAATTAAAACAAACACAAACGCAAAAACCTAAATATGGAAGACAGCAACATCTGTAATTTCGTCGTCCCTTCCTGCAGCAACCTGAGCAACAACAAGTTGAGGGACATTCGCGAGGGTGTGTTCGATGGAGCTGGTGGAGTTCTGGAGCTGTTGCTGACAGGAAACAAGCTGACTGGACTGCACGGACGCATGTTCAGAGGCCTCACTGGCCTGAAAACTCTGTAAGTTGTCTACAACAGCGCGCGTGATTGCGTACAGAGGTATATTTACGTGGGCAGTGGTCTGCATGTTTAGAAAAATTGATATTATGCTATTATGTAGGGGAACAAAAAGAGCTATGTATATGAAGAACAGAGCAAGTATTCCTGATACACAGGTGAATAATGTCAAAAACAGCATTGTAATCACCTAGAACCTAAATAAAGCTACATGACTAAAAACATATCATCATATAGTGACTTTTTACAGTCACTATATAATAACTGTAAAAAGGGTCAGTCAGTGCATCATTCTTGTTTTTCATGATGCCAGGTAAATAACACAACAAAGGATGCTTACAACTGTTTCTACATTTGACTATATATAGTTTAGTTGTTCCTTTTAAAACCTGAGCGCTATTTTTCCTGCAAAATGGCCACCGGGCGTCGTCATGGTTGTGAGTGCTAGCTGTGAACATCTCACAGCGTGCAGACTATGACTTGTGTTAGCGTCTGACTTATGGTGGACTTCATTAACTTTTTCTTCCCCAGACTGAAAAAAAGAGTGGAGCAGGTTTGTTTACTCCCTCACCCTGAAATCAAGGCTAATGACAGCGTGTTGTTGTTCCTCTAATTTAAACACCCACCATAAATAGGCTAGCATCCAATTAGGGGTTACAGGATAGTCTAAAAAATCATGAGCTAATGTTGTCTGTGTATGCTCAGTAATGACTAGCTAATGCTATCCTGTATATATATATGCCAGCTAATGACTCTCTAATGGTATCATGGCTGTCTCTGTATTATGTTAAAAGGCTCCCTGCTCCAGTAATAGCCTTGCTAACTAGGTTAGCCCGTCCCAGAGATTCCTAATGCTAACTAACTTAGTTAGCCTGGTCCCACATGACTGAATGTCAAAAGCTAATGTCATATTACAGTCTGTCGCGGTTGTCTTATGGGGACTGGTTTGAATTTACCCCTGCTTTCTGTTCTATCTTTTGTCCATGTCATTATAGGTCACGCTCTTTTATCCTCTCTGTCTGACTATCTTTTTATCCACCCAAATAATGTGAATTTAATATTTTTATTTCAGCTGTTTTATAGACTAATAATGAAAAAAAAAAAGCATTCCTCAAGTAAAACAAAATTGAGAGTATAGTCAATTCTTGTTTCATCAGTTTAATGTTTACACTTTAATAAACTGATTTAACATTTGGGCAATAAAATTTATGCATTAAATTAATTTCCCCTTATTAAATCTTATTGCTCATAATTATTAAAGTCCAGAGTCTATGCTTTAAAGACTAAAATTTATTGTAATCTCTAGGTTTCAAGGTAAAACAAAATATGCAAACAATTACTTTTTAGCATTCATTTACTAAAAATTTGATATTTGTGTTCCCAGAATGCTGCGGAGCAACCAGATCAGCTGCATTGACAACAGTACGTTTACAGGTCTGAGCTCAGTGCGTCTGCTGTCGCTGTATGACAACAGGATCTCCAGCATCGCCCCAGGAGCCTTCTCCACCCTGCACTCCCTGTCCACCATGTGAGTCATACCCATCGGCCTTTCTTGCCCTTTATGTTGCATATTTTCCCATTTTGTTTTCTTCATTTCTATCCCATTATTCCCACTATCTCTCAATGTGTATCACAATCTTTTTTTTTTCTGTCTGTCTTCAAATCTAGCCACATTTCTCCCATTTCACCTCCTCCGTCTCAGCATCTTTCTTTATCTCTGTTTTCTGTGGCTGTGTGTTTGGAGGGGACACTTCTCTGTGCAGAGATAATCAGAAACAACTGCCATGAGGAAAATTTATGACAGCATTTAACCCGCCCCATAACGTTACTGTTAGGAAGGAGAAAGTGGGTGGCAAGGAGGTGAAAGAGAAGTGAATATGTATGTTCTTTTGTTTTTTGTTTTTTCAATCTTCTGACCACCTAGATGTGAAGGCTGTAAAAAAATAGATTATTTCAGATCATTAAAACATTACAGGTTGATTTTATATCTTTTTTCTTTTAACACAGACATACAAAGCCACAAAAAGTCTCCTGACATTCTCTCTACTTTCTCTCTTTCCTCCATGCTCTCTTCCCATGTTCTGCCTTTTGTTCTTGCTCTCTGTCCTGCTATGTACCTGTCATCTTTGATTCAAGTTTCTTGAGTCTTTTGGGAGGTAAGGTGGGCAACAAGAGGGGAAATGGGGACAGTAGAGGTGGGGGATGGATGGAGGCACTGTTGCGTAAACTCAGGATTGCTCGGTGGGGCTGTTGGTGATTATCACTACACAAATGGAAAGATATTGTATCTCTCTCATCTCCATCATTTGTCACCCTTTTTTTTTGTTCAGCATTAATTTTTGATTGGCTTTTTTGTAACCTGTGATTTTTGTATGCACACCTGCCTGCCGTTTAGCCTGAAAAAAGATATAAGATAAAGATAAGACTTTTTATACCTAGACCCTCTGTTCTAAACATTTCCTCTGTTCATCTCCTTATCCTTTCTCTTTTTTCTCTTCTTCCCTCTTTCTCTTTCTCTCTACCTTACTCCTACAATTTCTAATATCTGTCTCCATTTTTAGTGCATTGTTTCGCATTAGAGTTTGTCCGTTTAATTAAAAGATTAACATACTGAAAAGGAAGGAAGGGATTTAGCTTAGGTCTGGTAGCCACGCAGTGAGGTCAATTCATTACAAGGAAATGAGGAAATAACTCTTCCCTATCTGTAACAGCACACCATTAATATTGTAGCACAAAGAGCAACATTCAGGTTTTGTAGTTCAGCAGTAGACATGGTGTAAGGAAATGTGCCGCATCATCATCAGAGATACATGTTTCTTTCTAATATACTAATCATTTTACTGCGAATATTTAATTCCCCTTTAAGTTTTCAACTTGTATTGTCTTATGTGTCTTGATATTTTTGATACATCTCCAGCAAAATGTGCTACAACCAAGAAGAAAGATCAGCACACACTTTTTTTATAGCCTGATTGCATAATTCTGGTTAATAAAATCACACTTTGCAAATATTCATAAATTTATGTCTTGCTGTCACCTGGATGAGCCCGAAAAGTGGCGATGCCTAGAGCAGCTTTAATGTGCCAGCTTTCTAGTATGTGATGCTAATGCTACCTACTATCCTACCACATTCAGTTTAATTTGGTTCAGCATAAATATTACATGAGCAGTCTTACAAAAGCAACAGAATGCAATGAGAGGTGATCAAAAATGAATAAATTGTTCAGATAACCTTTTCTCTATTTCTTTCTCCCTCACAATTTCTGTCACTCGGCCACCTTTTCTTTTTCATTCTCCATCTTTCGTACTATACAAAATGAATAAAAATAACTGATAACCTTTTCTCTTTGTCTCTCTTTTTGTTCCCTTTCCCTCTCTTCCCCTTGCCTATTTGTCTTTCATCAAATGTATTCTTATATTTATGAATGACCAAAAACAGCAGTTTACCTCATGGTTTGCAACGTACACTACTCTGTACCATACAAATAATAGTAGTTTTAATACTCATAAATACTTACATTTTCAAAATTTGGAATGGCTCCAGGCATAAATAGCTAATAATCTTTCTCTTTAGCTCCGTGTCCCTTTTTTGTTGTCAGTTTTCGTGCACTGCTTTGTAAGCCACAGTTATGGGTCCTGCCTGTAAATCTATAGTGAGTACAGGTTGTCTTAATGGATGGTATCTGCTCACTCACAGAATTTATGCATCAAGGCAAAATTCAGGGGAAAAATCTATCAATGTACATCATTTTGCCATTATTTATTCATTATATTGTGGGAAATAAAAGGATGCACTGTAGCTACAGTTGTGCACCAGCATGTTTAAGAAGCGGCCAATACCGGTGTCCATTTCTTTTATTTTGCATTGACCCTGTTTGAGTGATATCTTTCTCTCTCTCTATTGCTGTCCCTGTTCATTTCCATAGTAACCTCCTATCCAACCCATATGTGTGTGATTGTCATTTGGCCTGGCTCGGTCAGTGGCTAAAGAAGACCAGGGTGGTCAGTGGAAACCCTCGCTGTCAGAAGCCAGCCTTCCTGAAGGAAATCCCCATCCAGGACGTGGCTACCCCTGACTTTACATGTGACGGTGAGCCTCTCTCTCTCTGTCCGCCCTTACACTAGCCCAATTGTTTGTTTTTGTCGACAACACATGAAATTGTACAGGATTATTCTACCAAGTTACACAGGATGTGGCTGCACGTCCAATATGTGTTTGAAATTACAGTGGAGTGTCAGGAAATGAACAAGGTTGCAGCCTGAAATCTGAAACAAATGACGTGTCAGTCAGCAGCCATGTGTCCTGTACAGATAAGAGCATGAGTCAAGTGATTGAAAGGTAAATTAAATGAGTCTTTGCATCATGTTTACTCATCCTAGTTACTGAATGCATTCTCCATTTTTTAGAAAGACCGTTTTGATCTGTACTGGACAGAAGTTGACATATCTTCAATTCGGATTCTTGTCTTTTTTGTGTAACAGTCCTTCCAGATACTCATTGCAGAAACTTCCATTAACCCATGTCTCAAGCCAGCAGATACACATACACACATGCTCAGCTGGGTATTGTGAGGACAAAATTATTAGTAACCACTGGCAAACGGCAGCCATAGATGACATCAGCTTGCGGTTTCTACAGTGACGTTGCTGTTACCACGACGATGCCTGCCTATAGCGACTTAGGCTGTCGGCTTGGCCGCCAAAGTTTGACGCCTCAGGCAAAGTGTGGTCTGGCTCTCCTGTCTATTACATCTTTCTTTCTTTTTCCCCTTTTTTCTTTCTATATAGCTTTACACTTCAGACCTTTTTTTGGATATCCCTCTCTCTCCACCTCGTTCTGCTTCTCTCTCCTGAGTTTCTTTGAATTCATTACACTTTTCTAATTTCCTGTAGCTGTGCTACAACCATTTACTGGAAATGAGTTTGGAAAATAGTTAGTTGGGTTGGCTCAAGTGAGGAAACTTTAAGATGGTTTCAAAACGTAAAATTTTTTTCTTGCATCTTGCACAAACACACACGCACACACACACACACCTGGCATTTTTATCCTTACGAGGGCCTTACAATAGTTACATCAAATGTCTATTTTTAACTTTTTGCGAATCCCAACTCTAATCTTACCTAACATAATACAACATATAGAGAGTTGTAAATGCAAACTCATTTCTGGAACTGAGGGAGGAACTTTCATACAGACCTAAATTATAGAAACTCCTAAAATGTATGTTAATAGGTTTTTGACCTTGAAAGCCTATAATTTGATATAGATTCTTTTTATGTCATAGTTCATCTCAGTTATACTAATGGTTTGATGATGGAAATCAAAGATCTAGATCATCACCAACATTGCATCAGTTGTTCTTTGGCTGACGGCCCATCAGTTCACAAAGGTTTGAAAATATCCTGCTGACACTCACACAAACTATCTACCAGACAGGGGCAACATAACCTCATGGTGACGTTAAAATGTTTATGCTCTGAAGGTGTAAATCTCAAACTGGTTCTCAAAAGAGTAGAAGCACAGAAACACAGACAGACACACACATATATACAACAAAGGTCCCCATGTCCGGTCTATTTATAGTTAAGTAAAATGGTTGTTAAGTTGTCCAGAGGCAGCCAGGGGAAAGGTAAAGTTAATTGAATTTTTGAGAAGATATTTAGCACACATTTAGATGTTAGTTCAATCAGCCAACTGTAGAGTGAGTCAGCCCACGGCTACACATCCCTGTGGACTTGCTGGCTACACATCAGATAAGACACACAAATATACACTTGCACACACGTCTCTACACACAGGCACGTAAGCGCCCATTTACTCAACATTCAGACATTATCACGATTAGAAAACTACAAAGCGAATGAGAAAATGGTCATAGGACAGGGGGCAATAGCTAATTTAACAAACTAAATGTGCACCAAACTCAGGATGTGTATGCACATAAACCTATACTTACACACATGCAAGTATATCACTGCAGCACATGGCTGCGTATTGGCACAAAGACAAAGTATGAACATATATTAGTATAAACTTGGCCATCTCTTTCCTAATCGTCTTTCTCTCCGCACACACACCAACTCAGATTGCAGTTGTGTTATTACTGGCTTAGTGTCCCCTCTTCATTATCCGTCATCATGGTTTTAACTCAACGTGTTTTACATTTGGGACCACAGTTCAACTATTTACATACTGCAGCGCTAGATTAAAGCTGTGTGTGTGAGTTTTGTCTGTCAGTCAAGGAAATGGAAGCAGTTTCAAGCCAACAACAACACTGTAGTCTCTGATCCTTCTTATCTCTGGGTGTTAGAATGATTACAATCACTCAGATTTTTTTTGTCCTTACCATGTGTTTGTGTGCCTGTGTGAATGTGTGTGGAACATAGCTGCATAGCCTGGACTGTTTTTTTCACAGCCAGACTAAACGAGTCAGTTTAAAAATTAAACGAAACAGGGTAACCATGTACTAGTTGGAGTTTCCTCAGTCTTTAAAGAATTTTGTCATAAAAAGGTTTCATTTTCAGATAAGTATGATATCGTACAATGTGAAAAAAAAAACACTCAAATCACTTTTTTTGTAATTGGTGGACATCTTGGTGTGACAATTCAATGCAGGTAGTACACCGACAGACGACTGCAGGATGTTGCAACTTTCATTTTGTTGCTGTATTTACATGAGTTTTCAAAGTTGCTGGAGGCCATCCTATCAACATCTGTTCAGTATTTCTCCAGAATCATCTAAGGGGTTTTAATATTACTGTGACTTGCCTGCAGGTCCCGAGCCATATGTTGAGACACAAGCGCAGCTGATTTTTACAGCCTCCGGTCATTTGATATGGATTATAAATTACTCGTAAAAAGTGCTGAGTCCAGAGTTGAGTGGAATTGACCGAGAGCCACATTCACAGTTTAGTCTTTATATCCATCCATCCCTTTACCTCTCTTTGCTCTCCCCTTTCTCTTTATCTGTTGCTCTTTTTTCTCTCTCATCTGTCCGTTTTTAAATTTATCTGTCCTTGTCTTTATCCCTCTCTTCTTTCTCCCTCTCTTTCTTTCCCTTTGTCTCTCTCTAATATTCCTCTCTATGTTGCTCTCTCTTACCCCTCTCTCTCCAGGTGCTGAGGATAATGGTTGTCTTCCTGCGTCTGGTTGTCCTGATGTTTGCACGTGCTCAGACAGCGTGGTGCGATGCAGCAACAGAGGGCTGCACTCTCTGCCCAAGGGCATTCCCAAGGACACCACTGAGCTGTGAGTCATGCGTGCACGCACACACACACACAGACAAACTCAAATACAAGGATCTACTTGTTTAGATAAACAGAAACACACAAAATCTGATGAACATAACAGTAGGCATATACATGCACACAAACAGAAATGGGCATTTTTGGCAATGTTTACTCACCACTGACATGCAACGTCACAACCACACACACAGTCCCACATTGGTGCAGTGCAATATTGATGCCGCAGTTTGCGCTCAGCTAACAAAGCATTTAGTGAATACACACACACACGCACATACGCCCTCTCTCTTTTTTCCAGTGTGGCTTGATTGGTTTATACTCACTTGAGCTCTGCAGGTACTTGTGTGTTTATGTGTTTGTTTGGTTGTTGACGTCATGAATCTATGAATAGCCACGGATATTTATATTTACATGTACAACACACAGTCAAATACTGTCTAATATGCGGTATTGCCAAACAGAGAGACAGAAAGACTGCAAGAACAATTACCGACAGCTAACTGGGAATACCATTAAGTGTACTTGGGATAATTTCCTAACGTATAGTTTAAAATTGCTTTAAAAAAAAAAATCAGTTTTTCAACATTGTAATGCCAAAGTAACTCTATAGAAGTCAAGGTCCACTTTTTATATTAAAAAGCTCTAAAAGTTTTTCAGACTTTTGACTAGTACAATAATGTGATGTCCTTTTTCAGATTGTTTGTACTAAAAGAGACACTGAAAAGAGAGAAACAAAATATGTTTGTATTTTTAATAATCTAACACAGTTATTAATAATGTGAATCCTTCATTTGGCTTATGAATTCCCTGTATGTTACAACTTGTAAATTGTTTTGTCTTTTCATTAATTTCAAGCTAGTAGAAATCCTTCAACTGATGTAAGAAGAAACTGGGGTAAAACAATGTTAATCGAGATTAGGGAATTTAGAAAAAAGTAAGACAAAATCTCTCGAAGGAATGGTGAATTGTTACTCTCACATACACACAAACACACACACACACACAGAAACCCCTTTAGCTGTGAAATAGGCCTGGTCTTCAGGGTCAATAGCAGTGATTAGGTATTGATCAGGCTGAAGAAGACACTACATCATACTGTCCCCATGACCTACTTTTGACCTGAGAGATAGTGGAATAGAGAACAACAGATCAAAAAATGTGTGTGCTTGAATGTATATGTTTGTTAACTTGTTTCTCAAAAACTCAAAAAAACAAAAAAGGAGAAGTCGGTGAATATTGTATATTTGCAGTGGTTGGAATATTTGTTTAAGGCTACATGATAACACTGTTATGTTAGTGCCAAACTCCCCCTGCTTTACTAGTGCAGATTTACACCCCAACACTTGTAATCTTGTCATCATATCCTATCTTGATTGGCTGTCTGATGAATTCAGAGGGATAACCTTCAACAGTTATTTACTTATGCAGAAAATGTAAGATTGTTGCTAGATTCCTACATGTACACAAGTGTACGAGCTAACTTTAGATGACATCAGTTTGTAAAAAATTAAAAGAACATTTTCTTCATGAAAAAGGTTTTGCCTGGGACCATACACAACCTCCCTTAACACCTCTAAAGCTCAGTTATTAAGTTATGTTGTAATTTCTGGGTGGATGGATATACTTTTGTTTTGAACTTTGGAGAGAGCCAA
Source organism: Xiphias gladius (assembly GCF_016859285.1). NCBI lineage: Eukaryota > Metazoa > Chordata > Actinopteri > Istiophoriformes > Xiphiidae > Xiphias > Xiphias gladius. The sequence goes on from NC_053422.1 coordinate 8,803,159, forward strand.
GATAGCTGTTGTGTATATATGTATATGTATATATATATATATATATGTATATGTATATGTATATGTGTATATATATGTATATGTGTATGTATATGTATGTATGTGTATATATATGTATGTATATGCGTATGTATGTGGATATATATGTATGTATATGCGTATGTATGTGGATATATATGTATGTATATGTGTATGTATGTGGATATATATGTATGTATATGTGTATATATGTGGATATATATGTATGTATATGTGTATATATGTGGATATATTTGTATGTATATGTGTATATATGTGTATATATATGTATGTATATGTGTATGTATGTGTATATTTGCGTATATGTGTATGTATCTGTATGTATATGTATATATGCGTATATGTGTATGTTTGTATATGTATATATGTATATGTGTATGTTTGTATATGTGTATATATGCGTATATGTATGTGTATGTATATATGCGTATATGTATGTGTATGTATATATGCGTATATGCCTGTGTATATATATGTATGTATGTATATATGTATGTATGTGTATATATGTATATATGCGTATATGTGTATGTATGTATAAATGCGTATATGCGTATGTATGTATATGCGTATATGCGTATGTATGTATATGCGTAAGTATATGTGTGTATATGTATGTATGCGTATATGTGTATGTAGATGTATGTATGTTTATGTATATATACGTATATGTGTATGTAGATGTATGTATGTTTATGTATATATACGTATATGTGTATGTAGATGTATGTATGTATATATGCGTATATGTGTATGTATATGTATATATGCGTATATGTGTATGTATGTGTATATGTGTATGTATATGTATATATGCGTATATGTGTATATGCGTATATATATATGTATGTATATGTGAATGTATATATGTATGTATATGTATGTATATGTGAATGTATATATGTATGTATATGTATATATGTGAATGTATAGGTGTATGTATATGTATATATGCCTATGTATAGGTGTATGTATATATTATGTATATGTATATAGGTGTATGTATATATTATGTATATGTATATATATATATATGTGTATATGTATATGTATATATATATGTGTATATGTATATGTATATGTATATGTATATATATATGTATGTGTATATGTATATGTGTGTGTATATGTATATGTGTGTATATGTATATGTATATATATATATGTGTGTATATGTATATGTGTGTATATGTATACGTATATATATATATGTGTGTATATATGTATATATGTATGTATGTGTGTATATGTGTATGTATGTATGTATGTGTGTATATGTGTATGTATGTATGTATGTGTGTATATATGTATGTATGTATGTATGTGTGTATATATGTATATATGTATGTATGTATATATGTGTATATGCATGTGTGTATATATATATATATTTACATATATGTGTGTGTGTATGTGTGTGTGTGTGTGTGTGTGTGTGTGTGTGTGTGTGTGTGTGTGTGTGTGTGTGTGTGTGTGTGTGTGTACATATGGGAAAGTTGTCTCTTTTTTGTGGACACACAGTGGACTTTTGGACCCCACTGTGTGTATATATAACACATACTACTACATTAACTATGAATCTTTCCTTGCAGTTACCTGGAAGGTAATATGCTGACATCTGTGCCCAAGGAACTGGCATCCCTGAAGCAGCTGTCACTGGTGTATGTACTACTCTCATAACCTTGAACAGAATACACGTCAAATCCTCATGCAGATAGATTAAAAACGTAATTCTGTGTGCGGACAGTATGCACTGTATGTGTGCTTGTTTGTCTGTGAGCATTTACAGTGTGCTTGTATCTACACAGCGACCTGAGCAACAACAGCATCAGCACATTGGCCCCGTACACCTTCTCCAACATGACTCAACTAGCCACTCTGTAAGTTACTAACAAACAACTAGTCATGCATACACACCCCGCCTATGTCTCAGTGTCTCATATGAATTGCGTGTTCATGCGTCAGGTTAAAACCCTCTAGACAAATCAGTGTTTTCTTCTCTTAACTTTGATTAATCTTCTCTCTTACCTTCTTTCTTCTTTTCTCTTTCTCTTATATCTGTCTTCCAAGCATTTCCACTTCTGTCTTCCTCTCACCCTCTTCACTAGTCACCTTCTTTTACTATCTCCACACCCAATCCTCTGTCTCATGCCAAGCTCGTCTTGTATCTTCCTCTTATATCATATTCTTCCTTTATCTCATTCTTAATACACATGTAGTATATTGTTTTCCTATCTATGTAAGCCTTTCTAAAAGTTCTCAAAACTGTCTTTTCACTTCTTCACCACTCACTCAGTGAACCTGATGATTTATAATCTGCTTTAACTCCTCTTAAATTTCCCTCTCCTCACCTGCCGGTCTTCATTCCTTTCTATCTTGCATACAAATTCCCTTTCTCAATTTTGTTTCTTTGTTTTTGCTTTTAGCTTATCAAGTGTATTACACGGATTTTACATCAACTTGCTGTGTGTCCAGGGAAAGTTGACTGAGCGTATTTGCTCTTTTCCAGCAACGTCTTGTTTTATATTTCGTACAGTCGCACTGATTCATGCCCAGGAGCTGCCCAGTGCATACTTCCTCTGTTATTGGCTGTAAGGCTTCTTTCTCTAACATTTATGCCAGTCATTAGCCTGAAACTGGAGATCTGAAAGATCTGGGAGTTTTTTTCCCTCTTTCCTCTTAGACATACTTAGGCCCCTTGATAGTCAGTCGTTATTTTTTTAATCTCATAAGCCAAAACCTGCTGAGAACCATGAGGTTCTAGGCTACTATTGGCTTAAATATACATATCAGGCATTAACAGTCATCTTTGTATACAAGGATGATTATGGGGCTCCATGGTAAATTATGTTAAAAAAATGATGGCACCATGAAACAACCAACTTCATCTCGTTTGACCACTCTCTCCTTCAATTTTTGTCTCCTTCCCTTTCATTCGTTGCTAAACTTAATTTTTAGTTCATTAGCAGTTTCAAAAGAGGAAAAATCGACTGTGGTGTGGGAGTTTGACATTACAAACACATCAGATTTGCCCCTGGCAGTTTTTTACCTCTTCCTAATTTTCCTACTTCATTAAATATGTGGCCCCCTCGATAATTTCCCTTTGTTTAACCTACACTGGCTTCAGGTTCTGTACTGAGTTATTTTAAAACCAAATTTGCTGTGTCACCTCTCATGTCATCCCTCTTCTTTGTCTGTCCATCCTCTGGGTCCCTCTACATTAATTTTGATGTATTCAGGGATGTATTCTAAAAGCTAACAAAAAAGAATTTGAAATGAATATGTTCAAGAGAAATAATATTGTGAAAAACAACATCGTGAGCCAGAAACTAAGTCTTGTGACCTTGTTAATGTCCTCTGTCTTCCAGCATCCTGAGTTATAACCAGATTCGCTGCATCCCAGTCCACGCCTTCGACGGGCTCAAGTCACTTCGCCTGCTGTGAGTAGCAAGCTTCATCTTCAAGTGCCGCAGTGGATTCAATATTCAACACTCCCCTTTGCTGGTTATAGTACTGAATTAAATCAAAGTTTAATCATCCCCCGGTGTCAGGAAAAGTGCCATGTTAAGGCCCAGTCGCAAATGAGCCGCAGCCACCCAATCATTTGTTGTTTCACGATAGTATAAGAGATAAAAATGACAATCTCTCATCTCCTCTTTAATACACCCTCTCTATCTACACGCTCTGGCCCCTCTCTCGCATTGTGTCCCTTCACTCTGTCTCTCCTTCTCTCTCCTCCATCCATCCATCCTTTCCCTCCTTTTCTCTCTCTCTGCCCAATGTAGTGTTTGATGAATCGACCTTCAGCCTCTGTTTCTCTCAGTCATCCATCTGGTTGTCCACCCTCTGTCTCACAAACCCGCTCGCATGCATGCGCAAAATGCACATGAATATTGCTGTCTGACCATCCTCTCACACGTATACGAGCAGCTAAAAACACACAAACATGAACGTACCCATACCCTGTATGAGATACACACACAAGCATGAACCCACATAGACACTTGCACCTTAAATGCTCATCGACGGAATTTACATTTGACTCTACTACATGCTACGTGTAGCATTTTAAATCGCACTGATACCTTGCTATATTAGATGAGTCTATGGTTGAGATCATTTTTAGCTTGTTTGCTTAAAGGTTTGGCTCTCCCAAATTACAAGAAAACCTGTTTTCTCACTTATGTCCGGTGGTCTGCTTGCAGATAGATTTACTTTGATTTGTCCAGTTTCAAGACATCCACCTTTGAGACCCCCCCCCCCCTCCCCCAATACAATGGAGGTGAATGGAATCAAAACATTCAAAAATTATATTCAAATAAATCAACAGTGCCATCTCTCCTACTCTAGATAATCCGTGAACCTTACTGTGAATAATTTTCCTAGGGACTGCTGTTTTGGTAGAAATTAGTTACAAAGAAGCCACTATTGGTAATGAAAAAGTATGTTTTTTCTTAATTTCATTGACACTACCCTTTTTTCTTATTGTTAGAGCTAGCTAGTTCTCAAACATAGGACTGCATTGCCCACAATCCCCGGTGTTTCTTGTTTTAATGAGAATGCTGCTCCTCCTCATCCATTCCCTGCATCATTAAAAGTGTGTTTTCTCATTTGCATATTGAAGAGGATAAATAAGTTGAAGGTGATGTTTACATCAGCAGAATCTGTCATGGCTTCACATGCAGTGCTGAGGCCGATGATCTTGTAAATTATAGCCATATTTCAAAATGAATAAAGCTAAGATATACTGTTAAATGTCAAATTCTATGGAAGTAACTTTCAACTGAAAACTCCACCAACATGATATAACGATTACAGATCTGATTCCTGTACCTTGTAATCTCTGTAGACATTTCTACCTGAACTTCGGCCATCTCGGTTTATTTAGAAAGAAAAAGTCAGTGTTTCGCCCTCAGAGAAGTCAGCTTTGATTCTGGCCTTTTCTCTAAATATTGACTGTATCTCCTACAAGGTTTTCACTTCGCAGAAGTTTAGTGATCTTTTTTTTTTTTTTTTTTTTACCCTTCTCTCCTTTCTTCCTTTCATTTTAGCTGATGTTGCCTTGGGGACTGCTCCCTCTCTGCCCCCGCATAGCAACTGGTTGCCAGGCAGCCATCACTGTCACATCCTCATTACCCACAACCCCCTCTGGGCCAACCCTGTGCGGGGGCTATTAGACCACCATGCATAGATGCACAAACACACACAGAAATGCACGTAAAACATATAAAGACATTAAGCACACACACAAGAAAAAATGTGTGAAAAGAGATGACATACACACAAATATGTGCACATGTACACTTGCAAGCACAGCTACGCACACTGATATATACACGCATGCACACACACACACACACACACACACGCACACACCTGTCTAACATCAGATTGACATAATGCATTCCTTAGCCCCTTACTCTAACCCTAACCTGAACCTAATTGTAATCTAATTAAAACCAAGTCCAAGCCCTTTGAAGATGTGAGGACTGGCCAAAATGTCCACACATCCATAGAAAGAAACGCACACACACACACACACGCACACACACACACAGACAGAACCACACACACACACACACACACACACACACACACACACACACACACACACACACACACACATTTTTCCAATAGTGATGGTTTGATAGCTGTCCCCTGCTACAGCCCTGTGCTCTAATGGAATGTGAACTTATATCCAGCAGGCGACACACTCAAACTGCAAAACACAAAGGCACACACACTCTGCAGTTCCTGAGCCCTTGGAGACAAAAGTTTTAGACACACAAACAACAAATCTACACACACAAACGCGTACGTTAAAACCCAAAGGCAAGAAAACAAAAATGCACATCGTCACACCAATACGCACATGCACACACACACACACACACACACACACACACATTCTGCTACAGGACCATATGAGACTGTTTATATTCAGAGACCAGGACAAGCTTATTGCCCAACAATGAAAATAAGCTTTCTGTTTATTTTGTGTTATTCTTTCATAAATATTTTATTTATTTCTCATTATAAAAGGGGATGATGGTGTGTCTGCAGCTGAACAACCACAATTAATTTTAAATAATTTAGCATGCAGCAAGTCAGAGTTAGATTGGTTTATTAGTTTGCTGGTAAACGAGTAATAGGCAGTTGGGCCATCTGTTTAATTTAACTTTAATATGATGGATATGATGCACTGGTTTCTTTAGATATTCATTGTTTAATTAGTAAATCGTGCACTGTCATCTACGGGCAGGCCTTATACGCAGCTTCAAGGTTTTGATCTAAATATACTGTACAGACCAGTCAGTTAATATTAGCAGCTGTGCCACTATAAGCACAGTGGTGGTAGATGAAGTAGAAGTAATAACTAGTAGCATCCTGGGCTGAATTGAAAGGTCAAAGTGCTGTTTCACATTCTCTTCCATGCTGCAAAAAGTGTGATGAAAAGAAACACAGAATACTTGATCAAATTAATTAATTACACAATAAAATTAACAATGGGTCAAAAAGCGACGTCTTGAATTTTTAACAAGGTTAGTTTTGAGTTTAATATTCATGTGGACTCTTGGTTTGCTCTCTGTCTCTCTCTCCTCCAGGACTCTCCACGGTAATGACCTTTCAACTATCCCAGAAGGAGCTTTCAACCACCTCACCTCTCTGTCCCACCTGTAAGTACAGCCACTGTATCTGTTTGTGTGTATAAGCATCTTGGATGCAGGTCTTGTGGAGTGCGCTTTTAATTGTGTGTTTGTGTGTGTGTCTAGGGCTCTTGGTGCCAACCCCTTGTACTGTAACTGTGACCTGCGCTGGCTCTCTCAGTGGGTCAAGGCTGGCTTTAAAGAGCCTGGTAAGAGGAAACGCCACAATCAATATGTCATTAAAATACCTGTAGCCATAAATGTTGCATTTATTGTTATGTACATTGAATTTAGTGAAGAATAAGAGAAGTTACAAAGTATGCTGTTATACTGTGTCAATAAATTTTGTTTTTGAACAGGCATTGCTCGTTGTACCGGACCCCCCGACATGGCTGACAGGCTGCTGCTCACCACACCACTCAACCGATTTCAGTGTAAAGGTAAATAGTCACTGTTCTACCTTTATTTCCTTACTACCACCCGGTTCAGAATATTCTATTATTTGTCCATACATGTCAGTGTTGACCTGTTTTAGTACAGAAAGGTGTTTAAAACAGGGATACGTGGCCGTTGGTCTCTGAAGTAAGTGTGAAGTGTTTATCTCTCTATGTGTGTTAGCTGTTTGGTAGACTGGTCACATGTCCAGGGTCTTCGCTGCCTCTCAGCCGATGCATGCTGGGATTGGCTCCAGTACTGTGGAAGCAATTAAACATCTGGTGTTTTTGTCAAGAAGTTCTGTGTAGCCTCTTCTCCTCCTCAGAGCGCATTGATTAGATTGTCTCTTTTTAAACAAGTTCAGTGAAATATAGAGTGCACTTCCGGTAAATTTTCAGGCGTAAGCTGAGAGGCAGCAAAAAGCTGAGATGAAGGGCTTTAAAGCTAATCATATCACTTTGACTGAGCCACTTTGAGGCGCTTCAAGGAGTCAGACAACCTCGCCAGACAATCAAGACATATGTATCATGGACTATTGTTAAAAATGTTATGTGAGGTTGTTTGTGCTGTTGAATCAGCCCGATCAGTAATACACCCCGATATTTTTCAAGAGAAGATTGCCTGTGTTCATAGCTATGAAATGAGTGACAAAACATTCTCACCCCCTCAGTTGTATTTCACTCATACAGTTCAGGAGCAGTCAAACTCTAACATTACTTGCCCCAGGGCTCCCTTGCTATCAGACCAGATGGGAAAACACACTAGAAAAAGGTACCTCTTGAAAAGAATAGTCCTCCATGTACAGTGAAACTGTAACACACAGGCATAGTTTGCTGTGCATGTATGTTAGACGAATTGTCGGAGTAGGTTTTCAGATGAAAATAAGAGTATGAAGTGGATTGTGACTCAGGTGGTGAGATTAAAGTCTTATCAAGGTAGCATCATTACCTTTTCTTTTCGCTTCTACATGCCCTGGCCTCTGAAAAAAATCACATTTATTGCTCTCCTAGGCTCTTACTTTTCTTCTTTTCTTATCCTGTGATGCCTTTGCTCAGCACACCATCCATTAAATGAAGTCTACGGGAGTGCCTTTTAGCACAACATGAGTAAATATGTATGTCTTTTCTGCTGATGGCCCTTTTCTCCATTTCTGTCTCCTTCTTTATCCCTCCATTTCCCCCCATTCGCTTCCTACTCTAATCTGCTTATGTGTCTCTTATCTTTCTCAGGTCCAGTAGATATCAGCCTGATGTCAAAGTGCGCCCCCTGCCTGGCAGCACCATGCCAAAACAACGGTACATGTGTCTCTGAAGCCACGGGGTCCTACCACTGCACGTGTCCATATGGATTCAAGGTGAGATACTGAATAGCAGCGGAGGGAGACACTTTTGACTGTAAGGTGGAAACCTGAAGTAACATACTGGGCTTAGCAAACTTTTTTTCCTTAGTGTATAGTAAAAACTTTACTTCTCAATCTCAAAAGCAAAAGAATTCACTAAATGTTGAAGATAATGCACTGAAATTCACTGTGTGGCAATCAATATTTCCTTTAAATTTGTGAGAAAAAAATGTATTGTAATACTTCTTTTTAGTGAATGGGTACTTCACTATGTCAGTTTGATTAAATTCTACATGTGTTCTCTGTTGTGGTACTATGCCCATTTCTATTACCTCTTTTACTTATTTATGCTGTGGTAAATCTTTGTTTTTATGTGAATCAGCTCTGCCATCCTCTTTACTGTTAGTCGGAAGCCTTTTCAAAGTGTGGAAGCAGTAGAAATCAGTCCTTGAACCCTGACGATGTGGCCGTCTCCTGCTCCCCATTACCAGCTACCTACACTTTCAGCTAACCAACCCGTTATTCAGTGGTTCATCAGTATTCTAAAGCTTCTGAATTACAGAGTCTAATGGCCACGGCGGCAGAAAAAAATGTAATTTTCGCCAGAATTGGGTATGTGTGTGTAAGGTATCATCGATGGATAGCCATGCTGCATAAGCCTGTGGTATTAGCAGTATTATCAGGCTTAGCTTTGGCCTTGCATGCATAATGTACCTTTCTGTTCATCAGTAGAGAAATGATGACTACAGCTGGCTGCACTGGAGGTAATGACTGATCAAAAGACAAAGGGTATAATAATTGTCAAGACCCCTGCATTCAGAAAGACATGTAAATCTACTTCTGAGAAGGCAATTTGCATTGGCGGAGTGTGTGTGGAATATATGTGAGCGTGTGCATATGTGTGCGGACTCATGTATGTATCTGTACACGTCTGATTACCCACCCATTTGTTTGCATGTGTGTAAAGAGATCAGTGAGGTCGTGCCTCTGTAGGAGTTTTTGCGTGTGCACATGTGTGTGTGCATGTGCTTGTGTTTGTGTATATGTGTGTACAAGCGTTTTAAAGATACGCTTATGATCTCATATGCACACACATCTCATAACCTCTGGGCTTTTACAAGAGGACAAAGTCTTAGTCTCGCTTTTAATTAAAACATCACTTGCCAAGGTCACAGACTAGGAAACAGGGACTGTTGTTGTGTATGTGTCTGCATGTGCTTGCTCATGTGCATTTATGTGTCTGTGTGTAGGTTTTTCTTTTTGTGTCAGCGTCCAGTAGGACAACATTTATTAAAATATGTTAGAGAAATCAAAGACGGAGCAGCAGAGGACAAAAGATGGAGAGAGAGAAGGAGAAAGAGAGAGGGAAGACAGAAAGAACTGAGGGAAGCGTAAACTAAAGGAGACAAAGTGAGAGAGGTTGATGTATAAGAAAAGAGAAAGCAATATATTAGTAACGATTCTGTGAGAGAAACAGAGAGAAAACATCTAAAAGAAAGGAAAAGTGAGAAAGAGGGAGAGGCTGAAGAAAGAGAGGGTGAACAAAACATAAACAAAGAGCTACAGTAAAAAAGAAAAGAGAGAAGGACTAATGAAGATGGATGGAGAGGGAAAACGGGAATAAACGTCCACGTCTTGGCTTTGATCAGAGGAAGTGGGTCTGTTTGCCGCCAAAGCTTTGGTGGTTTGAAATTAAAACTACAGCCGCAGGGTTCGATGTAGAGAGGGAGTTTGTGTGTATGTGTGTGTGTATGTGTGTGTGTGTGTAGGACTGATACATGATACAGTTTCAAGTGAAAGCTGTTTATTCAGAAAACAGGTGTGCGGTTAGAGGAGCAATGAATCAAAGAAGTAGGCTGTGGCATGCTTTAATGTGTGTTTGTATACTGTGTATGTACATTGTGTGTGTGTGAGTTTGTGTTTCTGTGGAAGAGAGAGAAAGAAAAAAACACTGCCGTGAGAGTAAAGCGGTTGATTGACAAATTGCTGTATTTTAGATTAACCAAAAAGAATAGATTTATTCAACCCTCTATCTCTGCAGGCTGTTTTCTTTCACTGCAACTAAAATATTCAAAATATGTGCTCGTAAAGCTGAAAAATTGGTAGTTAATTAAAACAGCAAAAAATAAATGATACCTGACCTACTAAGTTTTACTTTTTTGTAGGAAAAAAAAAAAAGTGTACAGACAACATTGTCACTTTGTCCTAGGTCAGCTTCTGTGATAGAAATATATTTATATATAAATATATATTTTCATAGCAATTATAATCGGTGCCTGATTTCTTAACTGTGATTTGATATTGTAAAACAATAAAACACAAAATCAAAGGGGTTGCAATATTTGTTTTAATATATACAGTATATTTTGATATAATTTCACAGTAATGAGCTCTTTTTGCCAGTCTGCGTGACAGTTTCGATATAAGTTAATACACATAGAGGTTCATAAGATCCCTCAAAAGCTTCCCACCCCAAAAAATGCTGCCAAATGTATTCAGTTGTTAGGCAGACCCTGGGAATCAAAGCTGTGTCTCTGTGGTGGTGGACGAGTACTTTTACCCTTGCACCACGTGGGCATCGATCAGTAAGGCTTATTACCATACACATAAGTTAAAGACAACGGCTGTTCTGTGATTTTCTTCTGCATTTACCTGTAAAATGATCACTCAGAGAGAAAGTTGGAAGGTCATTCACGTTTATGTCAGCTGCTGAACTGAAATTCAACGAGACCAGAGAGAGGTGTGTCTGTGAAGGGAAAGCCCGACCTTGTGCTCACAGGGCAATACTGACGACTCTTTTCTACGGAAAGTAGCAAAGGTTTTTCCAAAAACTCACTACATTTTTCGCTTGGTGCTTTTGGAAAAAAAGTCGCTAAAATGGTCTGAAAGGTCGGTAAATCTAGCGACAAAGGCTCTAAGTTGGCAACACTGCCAGTAAAGGGTCCCCCTGGTGACGTATTAAAAACTGTTTGCGCCAATTCATTTTGAAAGAGCTAATTAGGACACTCCAACACTTGGCCAGCCAACCAATAGTGTAACTTCATCACGCAATCAGTCAGTCAGTCAGCAACATTCGTGTTTATGGGGCTGGCCCTGCTGTTGCAGTCCAGCCAAAAAGGGGTTATGAGACAAGTGGTTTGAACATATCTTTGGACTGTAACTGTCTTTGTTTAGGTAGTAAAATTATCTTTAGAAGAAAAGATTCTATATTCAATATTAACTTCTTTGCCTCGCCTTGTCTTCTCTTCTCCTCAAGGGTCAAAACTGTGAAATACCCATCAATGCCTGTATTAGTTTCCCCTGCTCTAATGGAGGAACCTGCCACATTCAGCCTGGCCACGAGGACCACTTCAGGTACAACAATATCTGTTAATAACTAATATGTCATATAAAATGGTACATTTCTGAGTTTTTTGCATAGCATATTGCAGTTTCAGTCACTGAGAGAGTGCGTGTGTGTGGGCTTATGTGAGCAATTATGTGCCAATTTCTCAAATACCTCCTTTTCTATTTTAAACCAGCAATACGTTCATAATTCAGTCTATATATTGCATGTGGATGACTGAGTAGAATAAAACAAGAAAGAGTCATTTCAAAGAAGTCCATCGGGAATCCATTTAGGCTGTGGGTCAAATCTTATTGCCCTTTCTACCCTGCTGCCCCTCTCTATTGGTGTAGACGTTTTAAAAAAACTTACCCTGTATTCTCATCTAAAGGGAAAATTAACTTTACTCGGTCCCCAGAAATATAGACAGCGTGATTAGAGTGGACAGTCTTGCTTCACTGGACAATGCATTACCCGAGATAACAGCTTACTTTGACCTTATGATGCGTTTTCCTTCTTGTGTGTGTTGTAGGGTGGGGTGGGGGATTAGACAGGAAGAGAGCAGACATGTCAAAGGAGGCAGCCCCATTTGGGTTGCTCATTAAATCCTTGTGCCCTCTCCGACCTCCTCAGCTGCTCAAAGAGATGTTTTAAACTTCTGCCATTATTCACATTCTCTTCAATGGTTTTGCATAAAACTGTCAACATACTGTTTCCATAATCTATGTGTTTTTATTTTTTCTGAGATGTTATTGTTTAATGCATAATTTGAACGTTAGCTACAGAATAATGGAATTTTTAAGATTTAAGTATTAACCAAAAGCTGTCTGTGTACGGGCCTCATCTACCATAGCTTTCCCTTCAGTATACCATTTGTTAAGACAACTGTTCAGAAGAAGAAAATGTTGATAGGAACATTTAATATTGCTAAAAGGATGAGTACAAGTGCTTATATTGAATCTCTCTCTTGGTTTTTGTGTCGAAGTCCAGTACCATTTATCGAGAGTATTCACAAAGTCCATTTAGTAGCTTTTCTGGAGCTGTCAATCATATCTTATCATAAAATCATGAAGGGAACATTTTAACATTTAGATTTTCGTGACAACTAAGTAAATTCAATCTGCTGAAGAATATTATGTCATATGATCAAAAGCTCCATAACAGATACTAAATGGATCTTGAGTTGACATTGTTTTGTCAACTGCTGTTTCCAGGGTCAAGAAGAAACTTTGACACTCAGTATTTAAGGTCAGTGATGCTTTTACTGCCAGTTGAACAGTTTTTTCCCTTTACGAGTTCATAGTAATGTCCAATGGAAAGCTTCAGATTTAGTGTGTTCAAAGTGAAAGGATAGAAATTAGGTTACTTTCAAAATACTGTATACCGTATATAAACTGTGGAAAAATGAATTCCCCTTTAAATTCCTCAATTAACAAACTCATTCATAATAATTCACAAATAACTTATTTTTAAATTTATGCTCTTAAGGTGATCTATAATTGAAGCAGACATCCATGAGCCATACTGTACATGACCTCTTAATTCATCTATATTTATCCAGGAATAGCATACAAAACATGGTCGCTTCCTTTCCAGGAACTCCCTATTTCACGATTATAAAGTTTCACACATTCACACCTGGGAGCTACCCAGCACAATCACAGTGGTTGACTCCTGGCTGCAGAGCAGCTCCGCTGGAGACGTTGTGGGTCAAGAGCCTCTCCGTGGCTGTTGTTGAGGGAGTGGAGAGCAAAGCATCACTCATTTGCTTTCCTGCCCGTCTATTCCCAGGGAATAGATGAATATTCTAAAAAAAAAAAAAAAAAAATACAGTATCTCAGTCTTGTTTCTCACAATTCTAGACTACTGCTGCAGTTTTTGAACAATCTGACAGCTTGAAATACTGTAAATGTTTCATAGAATTATGAAAAAAATCTTAAAGTGTTCTTGGCCATGCCCTGAAATATTAAACACTGTATTCCCTTGTTCCGTGTCATTTTATGACTAATCCCTTTTGAATCAAGAAACTAAAATAAGAGTGTCCATGTTAATTTGGAAATAAGTGCCAAGAGACAAAATGTAACTCTGGTACTAGGCCACAGACCAAAGTAATTAAAATGGTCACCAATTCTTTAGAAATGTGATAAATTAAAAAAAAAAGTCTCAATGTAGTATGACATTTTAATTTGGTGCACTTTAACAAAACAGCCATTTTTCCATTAAATTGAACCCAACCACATTAAATACTCGATATTTTACACCCATTCAAACTCCTTAAAGGGCCAAGCATGCAGCCTTGCTAGTTGTATACTGCATATTTGTGTGTGCGCAGGCTGCCTGCCAGTGTCACCAGCATCTCCCCAAAAAGTGCCCCTTTATCAAAGGCTCATGACAAACAGCCACTTTGATTGAAGCAATTGTCATAAATATCTTAACCAGATTTGTCTCTTCCTCCAGCCCCTTAACAAGGCCTTTGCCCTTTGAAAAGCTTTGATATGTGTCTGGCCTTTAACGTCCTATGTGGTAATGCTATTAGCAGTCTCTTTACCCTTTACAGATATTCTCTTAATGTTAATACCAAAACAGGTAGATACTTGTGCCCTCTGAGAGAGACAAAGAAAAAGAGGGAGAAAGCCAGAAAGAGTGGGAGACCAGACCCCTTTGACATTTTAACATGTTATATAATCAGTTGGGGATATTCAATAAGTCCAATTAGCCTTGGTTCTTAGCAGGGACCCGTTTGTCAAAGTAAATAGTTTAAATGTCAAAACTGGGATTTGATCGTTGGAACAGTATGTATTTTGTTACTCATGGGAACACTTAATGTCTTTTTTTCTTTTCTTCTTTCTTTCTCACTCCTGCACTTTCTTGTACTATTCCTCTTCTCCCCTCTCTCTCTCTCTCTCGCTCTTGTTTCTTTCTTCACTCATTTTCCAGTAGCAGCAGAATTTGAGGAAGAATGATTATTTGTTAATATATTAACCTCTAAATTTAGAAGAATGTTTATATGTAGATGGAAATCTGGTTAACCCCAGTTTTAATCTTCATAATCTGCAATATTACCCACACGTAGTCTATGACTGAGTGACTGAAAATCTTATCAACCCAGAACTATGTAAAACCATTTACTCTCATTTCTTTACAAAAGCTGTAAAGAAAGTCAAACATCTAACAACCAAAGATATTTTTCTATTTTTTGGTGGAGCTAAACCAAAACAGAACTAGAAAGAGAATGAATATTGGACTTGGACTCCAACGGGATGTTCATGTTGTTTTGTGTCTTTTGGATGACTAACTAGCTCACGTTTGCTAATACATTAGCCATAACAACTTAACTGGCTCACTGTATCTTAGGTGCCGAGTTTGTTTTTGCCCCTAGAAATGAAAACTCATTTAATGAAGCTTTTAGATTTAGCTTTTCCAAACCGGCAGACAGACAGGGTGGGGGTAACTACTGGCTATCATATGTGGTGTGGGAAGAGAGAGAGTGAGTGAGATAAGTGTTAGTGTGCGAAAAAGTCTGTGTGGTACCAAAGTTCGATTAGAAAAGAGAGAGTGAAACAAAACGAATAAAAAAAGAGAAGTGGATAGGTTTTACAGGCAAGGGAGTGGGAATGACAATGTATTACAAATAAGTTTGAGTGTGTGTGTGTGTGTGTGTGTGTGTGTGTGTGTGTGTGTGTGTGTGTGTGTGTGTGTGTGTGTGTGTGTGTGTGTGTGTGTGTGTGTGTGTGTGTGTTGAAAATTGTCAATCTCTTGTGCTGAAACGGCTTTTCCTTTGCTTAGTTATTAGGATGACCTTGCTTTTAAAATCCTTTTCATCCACTAAAAGTGGACTCGATAAGCGTAGGAGACTAACAGAACAATAGAGAGTTGTGAGGGAGAGGAGCTGCTGAATGCAGCTGTGGTCAAATGTATCAAACTTTCTGTGTGTGTGTGGGGGGGCTGATCTTTACCAAAAGATAGTGTGCGTGTGTTTGTTATCTATTATAAGGAGTTAACCCGGACTGAGATACAAAGGTTTGGGAGAGCGGGGGGGGGAGATCAAGAGCTGTTGAGAAGAAAAGATCCTGAAATGAATCTGAAGATGGAAGGAGAAAAAACAGTGACAGGAGGAAGGAAGATGAATGGAGGGGAGGAAGAGGAGGAGGCTTTGATAATTCCTTTAGAGTGCCCCAGGTGGGCGGTGTCCAAAAGCAGTGGCATCAAACTAAGTTTATCTCAGCATTTTTTATTTTTTATTTGTTTGTGTATTTATTTATTTATTTTTAGAACTGGGTGAGTTGATTTGATTTAAAGCTTCTGCTTGGCCTTTTTAGACAGTAGAAGCTGGAAAACATTAACTTCTAAAACATCCCCTAACAATAAAGACAGAGATGACATGAATCACAGGGCTGTGTTTGAAAGGGCGACTACTTCTCTCTAAATTTTAGGGCAGGAGAAGATTGTCAGGGAGGATTAGTGTGTGGCAATAGCAGTTTAAAATTTGAACAGCCATGTTAAAATTTCATTTCTGCTATAAAATGAGGCATGAAATGGTGTCTCTTGTTGGACCACTAAATATAGACGTGCTGTGGCTCCAGCGGTGTGTAAGAACCAGCATAGAATAGAGGAAATCCCGCTAGAATAAAGATTAAATTGTTTTCTTAAAAACTCTTATAGTGGAATTTAAGTGGAAGTCAAATTGAGCAGCTGTTTGATCTGGCTGATTGATTTTATTTCAAAATGTGCAGCAGGAGTGTGTGCTCAGATGTGGCCCAGTTACCATCTAATGGTGGACATTTTCTGTATGTGTGTGCGTGTGTGTTTGTGTTTGTGAGTGTAGCTGTGTCTGTCCACCCGGTTTCGAAGGCCACCGTTGTGAGATAAACCCAGACGACTGTGAAGACAACGACTGTGAGAACAACTCTACCTGCATCGATGGAATCAACAACTACACTTGCGTCTGTCCACCCAACTACATAGGTATAAACACACACACACACACACACACACACACACACACACACACACGCACACAAACTTATATGCACCATCTCTTTCTAAACTCAGATATTCCTGAAACCCCTCAGTCTTTGCCCCAGAGAGGCTGGGAGGGCCACCAAGTCCCTCCACTAGTGCACACACATACACACCCATACAAAATCATATTTTCCACTTTACTGGATGGTAAGTTAGTAATGGACAGCCTCTCCGCAGTGACCTGAAACCGCTCCTACAAGAGGTTGAAAGAGCAATCACGAGAGAGAAAGTTGGAGAGAGAGAGGGAGAATGACAGTAAAATGGCAAAAAGAAAACGAGGAAAAAGGGGAAGAAGGGGACGATAAAGGGCAGACGCAGTGAGAGGCGGAGAGAGTGAAAGGGAATGAGAGAGAGAGAGGAGTCCAGCGAGTTGAAGCTAAACTGCTGACTGGGAAGTTAAGTTTTTCTATCTGTAGCAGTGTCCTCTAAGACACACACACACACACATACACACACACACACACACACACACACACACACACACACACACAGCTGGTCCCCTCTGACACTGGACCTCGGTCAATATACACACACTCTCACCCACACATGCGCCATGTCATTATCGTTGTTGGCATAAAGAATCCTCACACACTGCCAGCCACCCTACCACATACAGCTGCTGCACGCACACACGCGCACACACACACACACACACACACACACACACACACACACACACACACACACACACACACAGCTGGTTCCTTTGGCTCTGATCCTCCACTCAGCTCAGTGAACCGCGGCATGATCATCAGGTGTCACATTAAGAGGGACAGTCCTTTGCTAGTCGCTCTGCTTTCTCCAAACTCAGCAACCAGGATTGTCACGTTACATTTGCACCAGGGGTTTTAAAAAAGCTGATGTAAGGTTTCTACAACCGAGGAGCTTTATTCCAAAATGAGAAAGCCACGGTTTTTAAAAAAAAAAAAATGGTCATGGCGCCGAATGAGCTCAACAAATTAAATGTCTTTTATTATGAGAATCAGTATCTTGTGTGCAGTTTCACTGTTTTGGCTAGAAGATGGCAAAGGGTCAGGGGGTCACAAGAACATTAGGATTCATCCTTTGGAGACCATTTATGCAAAGTACATGTCAAGAAAATTGAAACTGAAATGCTTTGCCATGGAGCAAACTATTTGTCATGGGGACATCTTGACTTGAAGATAGTGCTACACAAAAGATGAAGGAGTCAATAAACTCAAATAAACTAAAAATTATGTCCTAACAATTTTGGCCAGCAGTTTTATTCAGATATCTTGCTCTGGATGGTCCAAATGCAACACCCTTCCATTGTGGGGCAAATATTCCAACAGAATATGTTTCCAGCATTTGAGATTCGCTTTTCAACAAACAAGGGATCCCTGTATTATTTAAATACCAAGCTACGAGTGTCTATTTTGTGTCTTTATATGTATGTTAAAATTGACATTTTGAATGAAACTCTTCCCCACACTGTTGATGGGCTCATAAAACTCTGACAAAACCTAAATGTGGTCTGGCTCGCAATTTAACATTATTTAATCATTATTTAATCAAACAAAAAAGACTGCCAGGCTGGTTTGGCCTCTGAGCCACAATTAACATTGGCAGTATTTTCCTGGGAATCTCTTGTGTCGCTTTATTGTACAAGTCAGACAGAGGGCAGTGATCCTCCATCACAAACTGAGCTACGGTAAAAATTTCAAAGTGTCTTGCAGTGGGTCAGTGAGGTTGTTTATCTTCCTCAGTAATCATCTCAACGATGGTCTCATTTGTGTTTGGTAATCATACTAAGGTATCACAGGTAATTTCAAACTGACAAATTAATGTTGGCATCTTTAACTAAGTGTCAAAAGTGTGAAATACTGTAGCCTGCCCAGGAGGTACTGTGTACAGTGAAGATTGGACAACTTAAATTTACTTTCACGTCATGCAGTTGTTTTGTACATTTGGTGCGGCTGAAAGAATTCTAAATGCCATTTCCAGCAGATGCAGAAGTATACTGTAGCTCAGAACAACATGCGTCTTAAAGTGACTCGATATGAGAGTGCTGGAGACAGACAGGGTGGGAGTGAGGCAGTAGGATTAGATTAAAGCAGGCAGAGAACAATGGAAATGTGTTTGACCTTTCTCAATCTCGTCTTCCTTCATACGACCAACTACGGCCAGTACTTTCACACACACACACTGTTAACCCTTCTCAGCTTTTGAGCATGTAAGTGGATGTGGGTCTGTGTGTGTGTGTGTGTGTGTGTGTGTGTGTGCGCGCGCGCATCTTTAGACAGCAGCCACTGTAACACAGCCTATTAACCCGCTTCTTCATCAGCTCTGAGAAAAAGCTGATAATGCTGTTCCCTGTGTGTGTGTGTGTGTGTGTGTGTGTGTGTGTGTGTATGCATGTATGTATGTGTACATGAGACCTTCCACTGTACATTATCTGGGGCCTGAAGAAGATAGAAACCTATATAAATTATCTTTTTCCATCCCTTGTTTTCTTTTTTCGCTTCTTTCATTTCCACTACCGTTTGAAACTGACAGAGGGTACATGTGAAAGAGGTTTGACTTTTTTCCCATAGGTTTTTTTCTGTACTCTTACTTTGAAAAATGATCTTCAAGTCAGAAGCAAGCAGTTTTTAGCTGTGATGCCTTTTCTTCACGTAGAGAACCACCTGGTTGATGAAATAATGCTGTAATCAAAATACTTACAGGCAAGTCTCCCCGCTTGGCAGCCATCTTGGCAGCGACCCCAGTCAGTTATTTCGGGCTAAAAGGACCAGGTTCCTGTCTAAATGAATGGGGAGAGAGCCATACTGCACTTCCAATGGTCAGCGGGGCATAAAATGTGCATGTATAGAATCACCAGGCAATGATAAAAAAAGCCTTAAGAAGTTTGGTGGCTTTGCGCTAAAAAAAGGTTTAAAACGCTTTTTATTCCACAGCTTATACTTCTACTATGCATTGTTGTTATGGACTTTTCTAGTCAGGATTCTTTAAGTGGTTTGTCTGTCTGTAGTAACATCTCCGCTGCAATCTGCAGCAAACACAAGCCCAAACACACACCTACACCTGCTGGTTTAGCCTTACATAATAAACTTTTTAATTGCTAAAGACTATACATTTCTCACACTCTGTCACCAGGTGACCTCTGTGAGGAGGTGGTTGACCCCTGTCTCCATGGTTTCGACCCCTGTCAGCATGACTCAAAGTGCACCCATGTTGGGCGCAGTTACAGGTGAGTGACAGCTTCACAGGATGTTGGCGCTTAAAAGGGTCAGAGGTCACGCCATTGAAAGTGACAACAACGTGACAGGAGCAGTCAGGTCAAAAAATTAAAAGCTGACTTTTCTGAAACTGGGAATCTGAGTGATCATTGTTAAACACTGCTGTCCTCAGAAAAATACACATCAAGACAGACGCACGTAAACACATCACTGAGGAAGACTGGTGTTGATGAGAAACAAAGTTTTTGGTACAAGTGATAAGCTTTAACGTGTACCATATTGACTATATACTAATATAACAATAATCTTCCCCTGCCACATTGTATAATTAATCTTTTACGTGATTCTTTAATCAATTTACAATTTTCCTCAAGAACGTCTTTGTTTATGCCTGTTGGTTTAGCAACACCTGCAGCTTGCAGCATGTTTTAAACTTATATTACATTTGGTTTGTTCCTAAAGTTTCTAAATACTGTGTGAAAGAGGTTTTATAAATTTTCTATCTAATGGGATATTTTGCATGTACACATTCAAAATTGAACTTGGTCTAACAGTGAGTAGAAAGTTTGATGTCCTGCTCAAGAGCACTTCAGTAGGAAACTGTAGGAAAGGCTTTAGAAACTGAAACCTGTCACCTCTTTGTACAGTAAAACGTGTGTAATCATGAGGCAAAGCCTGTTGCCGACACTCAAAGTCATCCCATCCCTATTTCCATGTCACTCTAGCTGCGAGTGTTTACCGGGCTACGTGGGCCAGCACTGTGAGCAGGACTATAATGACTGTCTGGAGAATAAGTGTCAACATGGAGCAGAGTGCGTCGACGCTGTCAACGGCTATACCTGCGTCTGTAAAGAAGGGTTCAGGTGAGAGTCATGGAAGCAGATCATGGACACAGTAAATCACTTGAAAAGACACACACAAGCGTACAATACACACATTGCAGGGCCAGACTGGGAGGAGATGCAGATGGTGCTTCATAATCAGACACTTGACTGTCTGGACCTACTGAGTGCCTGTGTGTGTTTCTGTGTGTGTGTGTGTGTGTGTGTGTGTGTGTGTGTGTGTGTGTGTGTGTGTGTGTGTGTGTGTGTGTGTGTGTGTGTGTGTGTGTGTGTGTGTGAATGTGTGTGTGTGCGTGAATGTGTGTGTGTGCGTGCGTGTGTGTGTGTGTGTGCGTGTGTGCGTGTGTGTGTGCGTGTAAAGCAGATGAAGCTCCATGTGGTTAATTGTAGCTGAGACTGTTGGCAAGACAGAAACAAATTCAAGAGAGAAAAAGAGACAGAGAGAGGAAGTTATAGGAATGCAGGAAAAAAAAAGAAAAATGAGACAGAAACAAACAGAAAGATACCGCATGGATAAAATTCAAAGACAGGTTCAGGTTTCAAATATGCAAGAAGAAACAAGTACTATCCGTTTGTCATGTCATGCTGATAAACTTGTCTATTTCCTTCAGGATTATTACCTTCCCAACTTCACCCGTGCAATCTCCAAATGTAATGAAATGGGGCAAAAGGCAGATGTACTAAACAACTTCTGACTGAAGATACTGACACTACAAATCACCCCATTAAAGCTCTACGAATACATTATCTCTGTTTAATCTACTCCTCCCTCAGCGGGCTGTTCTGTGAAAACCCTCCACCAATGATCTTGCTGCAGACCAGCCCCTGCGACCAATCAGACTGCCAGAACAGTGCCCAGTGCCTGGTGGTTGCTGGGGAGCCCGTCTGCCGCTGCATGCCAGGTTTCTATGGCAACAAATGTGACAAGATGGCCACCGTTCACTTCCTGGGACGCGATGGGTACGTGGAGCTGCCAGGCGCAAAGCTTCGCCCCACCGCACATATTTCATTACAGGTATGGTCGACCTTTGGCCTTGCTCACAGAGTTTTAGTTTTAAGTTATAGAAATCTAATAGTCATGCAGGAAGTTATAGGAATGTAAAAAATGATTTAGAAATAACCTTAAAGTCCTGCTTACCTTAAGAATAAAAAGCATTACCTTGTATAGTGTGTTTGGCAGTTAGAAAGTACAGAGACATATTCTTCTGCACTACATGGAAAAAAATATTCGGTTGCTCGAAACAGAGCTGTGAGTCTCTCGAATCAAGCCTATAGAGTTGCATGACTTAGTGCCGACGAAGCAAAGCAAACATCTGCTACACCCTCTGTTTCCATGTTAGACTGAGCACTGGTGTCTGTGCGCACAGACACACACACACGCGCGCGCTCATTCACACAGGCTGTACATTGCGGACACCTGAGAGTCATGTCCTAACTGAGACATATTTTTCTCCTTTTTGGAAATGAGGACGTAAGTAGGTGAAAGACACGAAAGAAAAGGAGGGCAGTCTTATTGATATTTACCACCTGTTTGGATCCATGTGAACATGTTTGAATGTGTGTGTGAATGTGTTTCTGCGTTCCTGCCAGGAGCTTAATGTCACTGGCAAGGCTGTTAAGACTCTACCGAGAGGCCCTGACTTAGAGGCAAGAGAGACAACATGAAAAAAAAGAATAATAGAATGAAGGGACCACAGCACTTCATAAATCACTGTATGTTTTTTGTCTCTCTCTTTAACACTTTTTCTCTCTTTTCTTGCAGTCTGCATCTCAGTTCTCTCTTCACCCACTTTTCTATATCTCGCTCTCTCCTTCCATCCCCCTTCTCTCTCTCCCTCTCTCTTTTGTTCTCCACATCTCTCCCTCCTTTTCTCCCCTCGGTGTGCCTCACTTGCTTCTTTTCTCCCGCAGCTTGTTAGCAGGTGTTGACTTGGCTATGCTCCATTGAAGGCAGTGTTAAGTGCTTGGCCCCTTGGCCCCATTTCCACTCGCTAGTTAGTTACCACGTAGCGGAGCACAGGAGCAAGTGTGACATGTCAAGTGTGTCTGTGTGGGAGGGAGGTGCGAGTGACCTCGTTTTGGGATGTGTGTGGTGGAATTTACATTTTATCCTCATTATCTTATAGTTCTTTAGCAGTTTGATGGAATGACATGTCGTCTTGAATCAAAAGTCCGTTTTTCATTTCTCTTTGATTTAGAGCTATATCGACACTCATTGCCAGCTATGTACGTCCGAGAAATGCGAGGGCAAACGACCTGTGCGGACTACCGAAATATTAAGACGGCCAACGGTATAGAAGTGGAACATAGTAGTCGTCAAAACATGTCACCCTGTTTGAAAGCTTCTAAAAAAAAGTCAATAAGTTTACTTACTTGTAGCCGAACAAAGTATACCACCAGTATGCAAAGGAAGGTGTTGAAACTTGATGGTTTTCAGTAACATAACAGCAGCTGAGATGATCAACAAACCATATAATTAGCGCTTAAAATCCGCATTTACTACAGGATTCATAAAAAGTTGGGGCATTACATACAGACGGAGGTCTGTCTTTGTCTGTCCTTGAAACCATAACTGTCTGTCATATGAATAAATTAGACGATTTATATAACAAGATTACATAAACTGTGCCCATTGCCGATGCTTGCTTTATTTGTGTAATCTCGCTACTGATATATTTTTTGTCTGCTGTACTGCAGCAGTTACTTCAGCAGTTCCCTTGGTGAATGACATACTGTATATGCACCATTCAGCCACAACATTAAAACCGGTAACTGGTTTTAATGTTGTGGCTGATTGGTGTATGTTACCCATGAGTACTATTTTCAAATATTTTTGTCTTAATTATTCATTCTACTTCTCTGTGTCTCCAGGTGGCGACAGATAAAGACAACGGTATTTTGTTGTATAAGGAAGACCACGACCCCCTGGCACTGGAGCTTTACCAGGGACACATACGACTCATCTATGACATTGCCAACTACCCACCGACCACTGTGTATAGGTAGGCCACACACACACACACACACACACACACACACACACACACACACACACACACACACACACACACAGAAAAGTATTCTCTCACTTTCTTAGTTTCTACATTAAATTATGATTTTCCAAATTCATACATTCAGTAAATTGTGCTGAAGGTCAGTCTTTAATATGGTTTAAGTACTTTAAAGGTTAAAAAACCCACACATACACCCTTAAACCACTTATGTATGCACATTCATTAATTTACTCTGACTCATAAAATCTTTATTTACGCACACACAGTTAAAGTTATATTATGTATTAGATTCAAATGATACAAAGGTTCAAGGTAGTTTAAGGGCACTTAAAAAATCAAAACGCACACACACACACACGCAAAGAAAATTACACAGAAACACTCAAGAATTCAATTACTATTCAGGTTCAACATGGGTTAAAGCTTACAAAAAGCCAGCACATGAATTCACATATATATTTTAAATTACTTATTTGTATCCATTGAATGGGGCTACTGTATAACATTTAAAAAATTCAAGTGCTACAGAAGCTCAAGGTAGTGCAAGGGTACTTAAGAATACAGAAAGCATACATGCACACGGTACACGCATACCAACAACTAAAGGTGCGTAGGATCCCAGGTTTCCATACATATACAGTACTTTAAGGGCTTTTCACTAGGTGCTAATTTAGCCATGTGTACACAAATCCCTCGGCACCTTCTTCTTTGCACACACTCAAACACACGCACACAGTTTCAGATCCATATCTGAGCACTTCCCTCTATAAACAAACATGAACTCAGAAAAATTCCTTTACAATCCAGACTAGACAGTCATGTCCCTGACAGAAACCCAACAGAAGTCTCTCTAGGTAAAAACCCAAACAGTGGAAACAAAAGCCCTCATTCAGTGTGTTAGGCACTGTAAGCCCTTGGATATTATATAATAAACTACATTTGCAGTTTCATAGGAATGGATATTCCATTGTAAGCTGTGGAAACAGGAATGGTAATCAATTCATGATAATATTTTCAGTTGTAAGATAAACCATTTTGGGTTTTTATGCAGCATATGCAGTCATATAACAGCATGTTGCTTTACAAACAAACAAAAAAAAACATAAACTTAAAACATAATGACCCACCAATGTGTGGAAAAAATGCAAAAAAATAACCAAAGAAAAAAAGTAAAGGGCCCAGATTCAAAGTTCCCCAGTTCAGTTGTCATTACTTAGACACGGCCAAAACTTTTCCCGGGTTCTTGTTATTCAGTTTTCAGATGTGGACTTTTCAGACAAGATGAACAGGCTTATTTTCAAATAGACTTTCCTTTGTAGATGAGAAGGCCTTTTAACCAACTAATGAGCCAGAGGGGTCATGGACTTCTCTCAACCCTAAGAGGATCACTGTAATAATCTAATAATTCACAAAAATCCTTTCTAGCACACCTGGCAAACCTCTATGAACAGTATTCTTTGTTTCTGGTGAACTTTGGCTATAATAAAAGAGCTAAAACAGTTAAATTTAGCTATAGAGAATAATACACATTCACAGCATTCCATATACAGTATGCAGTATAGATATACATTGTGTTTCTGTTTAATATACATAAAAACCTTAATGTGATGCCTTATTGATTCTCTCCATCCTCGCCATTTTAGTGAAGCATGCAAAACTGACTGAAGGGTGGATGGAAACAGGTCAAGAGGAGAAGGGAAGGTGTATGACAAAGAGAAAGGGATTAAGGAAAGAAAAATAATAGAGCAAAAGAATAAAAAGAGAGACAGAAAAAAAGGATTGCCCAACATTACGTTCAAGTAGACAATGAAAGAGAGAGAGGCCCAAGTCCATCTTTGTCTGGTGGTGATGGGCTCCTATTGATTCTGTCTGCTTCACTGTCTACACCGTCTGTAGCAGAAAGAAAGAAATGTGAGAGGGATATACGATACAGGATTCAATACCATATTGTCTTGGTATATTCATGGATATTCAGTTTGTAATGTAAGCACAGACAACAGTGCATTCCGTACAAAGGAATGTATAGCATGTAAGACCTTCATTAATCAATAGCAATAGTTCATTACCACATTTATTCAAATAAATACCTATAACCAAAAACACCATTGGCAAGATAATTGGGCACCTGCCTCTAGACCTCATTAGGTGTGGAAGGAAGACAGATACAGTAGCATAAAGCATCAAATATTATATCTACATTGTTGTAATAAATCAAGTCAAAAAAGAGACAAGGCAGGGGGAGGGCAACGCTCTGCCAGTCCAAAAACTGCTAAATTTTACAGAGTTTCTTGCAGTGGTAGATAATAGAAGGTGTTTCAGTCTGATGGAAAATCCTTCCCAACATGAAGTGCAGCATGGAAATGAACCTGAAAAAGCTAATATATTAATTGCAGCAGGAAACAGCCGAGTTTGTGTGAGATTTGGTGCCAATATTGAGAAACACTAGCACCAACAATACCACGGTGTGAGACGGAGGCTACCAATCATCTTGACCAAGGACTAATTTTTACAGTAATTATGCTAAGGTATGAAAATTTTACACCAGTAAATATGTAAATATTGAAAGTGGTTGTTTTTTTTTATGTTCTCTTTTGAATGATCAAAGGAGTCAGTGTGATAATGCCAACTGCAAATGAAGGAGGGGAGGAGAGAGAGAGAGACAGATGTTAGTGTAATTGAATTAATTAAGGGAGAGAGGAAGACTGGGGGGAAGTGTAAGGAGAAAGAAGTGAGAAAGGATGGAGCGAGGGAAAGAGGAGGGAGGAGAAATGAGGGAGAGAGTTTATTGCTTCTCATTCACTCTTTCTTCTCTATATATATTTCAATCAGTGATTTTCTTTCCAGCATGTAATGTCTATCTTTGGTTTAGGCTCTGCTCTGCTCTGTTCTCCCTGTGGATAGAGACAAGGTCAGAGAAAAAAGAGGAGGTACTGGTAGCCTTACTGCATCTGATGATAATATGCAGTCTGCTCATAACAAATTTCACTTTAGGATTAGGACGTTACCTCATATTACACAATCCTGCAAGTAGCTTTGGAAGAAGAAATTGAAGCCACAGTTTAGTACGTCAAGGGTGAGACTGTTTCTGCAACAGCTATTTCAATTATGATCCATTTAAATCCTTGTATTTTTTGCATGTATAGTTTCAGAATGTGTATTTTTTTTTAAATCACATATACAGTTAAATGGGGGTTCTGTGTGTTTTAAATTATTCTACTTGACTTGAGCTTATTGTGCAGTATTTTACTTTTCCGTCATAGTTAGTCAAATTTACATATTTTTGCTGATGTCCTCCTGAATAAGGCTTTTGATAAACTATAACTGATGTATGTCAATTACGTTTACCTCACTTATGACATTCAGGGGAGAAACTATCAAGTCTGAATGCTGGTTACAGTTTAATGTAAACTGTTAATTGCCCGCTATGCTCCAAGACAGACATGTGCAGCGGACACCCATGTGGTTCTGTTTATACTACATTTGTTGTCTGCACACATGAATGCGTTTGCATGTTTCTTGACATGCGTGGTTCACACACACAGTCGTCTTGGTCATCAATTTTGGGCTGTAAGTGGATTGCGTCGACCCTGCAAACAGGGTGTGTCGTGTGGATGCAAAAAGTGTAATTTGGGCTGTAGCAGGACTGGACAATAGGACAATTTCTGCCAGTTTCTTGGCTATGTTGTGTATTGAACATGATGTCTGCGTTCACAGGTTTTAGAGCGTTGTGCATTTATAGTGATATTGCTAGTGGTGTAATGTGATGAACATATTCAGCAGTGTTTCAGAGTAACTTATGAGATTTGCTAGTTTACGGTTACACCTCTGCTGATGCATGTATTTATAGAAACCATGTACCTCACCTACCACAGCATAGTCAGATTTTAAGGTTGCGTTAAGTGGATCTACCTCCTCATGTAGAGGTTATTTAGTATATTGAAGTAGTGTGTTGATGCATGTGAACTCTGCTGTCTTCCATGACCTATGATAAACCAATGCATACAAACAGCCTGATTATAATAACAATCTGGTGATGCCGTATTGAACCATGTAGGTAAATCCCCCCCCCCTTTCAGGGAGGCTACAGCTCAGGCTCAGCTGTAGAGCTGCAGCCCTGGAACTGGTAGAGACTATGACCTGCTTAAGGAGACTTCAGATGAGACCTCAGGGCAGATGTATGCCAAGAGATCATCCGGGTAGAAAGACAGCTTTATGGGTCATAAAAACAGCTTGCCGCCCTGTCAAGTCTCTCTAGTTTGCTGTAGATTTTTGGATTCTGTGCATTTTCCATTTCTGTGGTGAGATTTTGTTTTCTTCTCATAAATGAGGTTGGTTTGTAATCTGGATGGGTAAATGTGTAGAAACCACTTATCTCAAATATGACCTTAACCAGAATATTGCTAGTGTTCACAATACATGACACATGGTGAAAGAGGACAAGAGGAAGGGATGGTTTGAGAGGAAGGAAGGATAGAATAAAAGAATGGAAATGATGGAGTGAATCTAATTAGATGCGGGCACAGATGGGGAGGGGTGGAGACTGGGTTGAAAAGGTTGAGGAGGAGAGAGAGGACAGGCAGAGGGACGTATGGATGCACAGAAAGATAAAATGATCACTTGAGGGACCGACATAAATAGAGAGACAGCCAGAAAGACAGATGGATGGACTGAGGCTGGACAGAAGACATGAATGAAAGAGCATACACCATGATAAAGAGATAACTGGGTAGAATAGGTGGCCTGCCAGAGGAAAAAAACAGGAGGGGTAAAACAGATGGACAGAAGCAGCTGAGAGGAGAAGACCATGAGACACGGTTGAACGGAAGGATAGATGAGAGAGGAGTGAGGGATGACAGAGGGATGTAGTGAAAGGGGGGGAGGGGGCAGAGGGGAAAAGTAAACCCCAGAGTGAGTCAGGGAATTATCCTTGTCTGGTCTTGTTAACTTGACACAGGCCACGCCTGGAAGGCAGATGGACAGACAGACAGAGTGCAAGAAGTACTGACAGAAGCGGAGAAAGTAAGTGTAAAAGAAAGACAGATAAAGACAGAAAGGGACAAAGAGAGTGCACGGTAGCGCAGAAAGGAAGCATTGAATGAGATATAATCAAAGTGTTACACTGGAAGACACAAATAGAGATAAGGGAGCAAAAGGGGGGACATAAAATAGTCCACAAAAATGAGCGACAAAGAAAAATGAAAGACTGAAAGCAAGAAAAAGAAACAGAGATCCATAGAAAAAATAATGTCTGAGCTCATGGCTAAGCACTTAGTAAACACTGTCTCTATGTTTTGTTTAACATTAGCAGTCTGGAAGAATATTGGGGCCAGCTCCAGGGCTGGGACTCATTTTAGCACAAACTTCCATGTATTCCTTTGTGTGTGCCATCTTTTGATTGCATGAGTATGAGCATGGCAAATGACATATCTTATCTGCCCTAATTTGGAAATACATTGTAAAATTACCCAAACTGCATGGCTAGGCAGTACAGCAGAATGTCCTACCACCATGAAACTGATACTGTCCAGAATGGCTGAACTATTTAACCACCACATTCTGAACACAGCAGTTCTGGCAGATCCCAGACACGGCACTGTCCATAAAGTTACTGCGGTTGTACCACTGAGAGCCAGAGACCAGTGCCAGTCCCTGGGATGTTTTTGAGTGATCCCTGGTTTGGTTATCTTGTGTTGAAACCAGAGAGCCAGGAAGGGTGCTGCATTAGAGCCTGATTTTCACAATAAGCTGAAATGTAGCAGTCATGGCAAGACCAATACACACTAAAGTAAAACTAACGCTGGTGAAAGGATAAATTAATGAGTTGCCTCAGATGTAAGAGTTAAAACTTGACTCTGACTCCGATACAGATTTGATTGTATGTGAGGTTTCGATTGTTGGATACCTATATCTAAGATATTAGGTTAAGGGTGGTCTGTGGAGCCTTATTAACAAATAAAAGTTATTTTTACATCCAGTGTATTTTAAGTAATTCAGTCCTGCATTGTTTATATCCATGTTTACTAGCTTGCAGTCTTCTTCTTCGCTGCCCTTGCTGCATTTCTTGGCACATTATCCCCACCTGAAGATCCTTGGAATAGTGTGAAGCCATTGGCTGAGGGTGAAACCACTGTGTTGCGTCACCCAAGTATGAGGACCCACACATAAAAAAAACTGCTCCATAGCGCTATTAGAGATGAGAAACTCCACAGGGTACCTTTAAATTTGCACTATAAAAGAGAGGGGTGGAGCAGGACAAAGAGAAGGCCTGCAGCTTATACATGTAGACCCAGCTGCACTTATGAACGTACTGAATACGTATCTCCATACAGAAACATACAGAAAGGATACACAGCAAAATTGCATGGCGATACACCTATAGACACAGGCACATCTGCCCAAATGACATCTGGACAGGAGGTACAACCATCCATGAAAAAGAAAACTGAGTATGAAAATAATCACGAAAAAAAAAGAGAGAGAGAAAAGAGATGGAGAAATACAAAAAAAGGAGGAAGGATATCAGAAGGGTGGACAGAAAGACAAAGCGTTAGAAAACATGGGGAATGATAATGAAAATGAAAAACACAAAAACATGCAATAGATGTGTAGAGGTGGGGGTGCTTTAGATTTGTCCATAGAAAGAAGAGGAGGGAGAGAGAGTGACAGTACAAGTCCTTCACTGTGCCCTTATTAGCAACAGATGAAAGGTTATGCATGCCCAGTGTTAAATGAACGTGTGTGTGTGTGTGTGTGTGTGTGTGTGTGTGTGTGTGTGTGTGTGTGTGTGTGTGTGTGTGTGTGTGCTGGGGGGGGGCAGAAGGTGTGTTTGTTGTGTATTAATGTGCTGCCCTTTACTAAATGCCACACTAATCTCCCATCGGGTCAAAGAGAGCACATCTACTGTTATTCATCAGCGAGTGACAGAGGGAGGGATGCAGGGATGGATGGGTACATGAAAGGAGAAAAGGATGATATAGAAAAGCAGAGGCAATGGAAGGGATGGATGGATGGATGGATGGATGGATGGATGGACAGAAAGGAGACAGAAAAATGACAGAAGTAGGGTGAGGAGGGATTATGATGGATGGTTGGACAACAGAAGGTGAAAAGGGATGCAGAGAGGATTGTTGGAAAGAATGGAGAGAGGAAGAGATGATTTGAGAAGAGAGAGAATACAGGAGAAACAGATGCTATACTGTAACTACCAAAAGCGAAGCGACCCTTTTGTGTTTCACCATATTTATCATTATGTGAGTTTATGTACAAATGAAGAAGTGAAACTTAACAAACACTTTAACGCATGAATATTAAAGAATAATATCAGTGTTGTATTTTTTATTTCTGTGTTCCAGTTGTGCAGCTTTGGGAAGAAATTAGGTTGCAAATAATGAAAGTATTTCACCACACAAATGTCATCATCACATCTATGAAAGCCAGAACAGCAATTATTTTTTTAGATTGACACGCTTAACGCCAAAAACTCTACATTCTCAGCTGCCATGCTTCTGTTGAATGCAACTAGCGGTGCTTGCTGGCGGGAAGCCGGTCAGGGATCATGACTTGAATACAAGGTCCTGACTCTGATCCTTGTCGGTTGAGATAACTGCGTCGAGAGGGTTGAGATTCAAGTGATAGTGGACAACCTCCACATGAGCTACACCCTCCTGTCCAAAATAATGTAAGGGAAAAATCTAACATAAGTTTCTATATTTTTCAGAGCCAACGTATTGAATCTCATTCCATTGTTCAGGTGTTCCTTTGATTGTGTCCACACCACATACAGTATATATGTGGGGGATCACATGTGTCACTTGCACACACCATAAACACTACCAAATGAACCCAGCTGTAAAGTATTTTCCCCTAATGTGTGGCATCATCTAAAAGAAACTAAAGATTATGGAATCATGTAAAACTCTGTAGCTATGATATGTTCATTTATTTATACTTTGATTGTCAGGTCTTACAAATGATTTTGTGCCCAGATTTAGACGAATAGAGTGACTGACTGAATGTCTGACCTGAATCTGGCTCTAAAAAAAACCCCACAGGGCTGTGGTTAAAACAGACAGACAATCCTTGAACATTATAGGTTTGAAACGCTCAGAGGCAGTTCAAACATTGAAACCTTATAGGCCTGAAACAACGAGCATTCATTCCTGAAACCCTACATCAAGACGCTACGAATCCACTCCTGAAAAGTACAAATTTTCATTTGAACTGACCGGCCTGGTTTAATGAAAGCCGAAAAAAAGGAGGACAGGAAACAGTGAAGGAGCTGGCCGTTCAGCAGCTGCCTTCTCAGCAATGACTAATTAAGGTTACCACGGCAATATGGGACTGGGATGCCTGTCTGCTGAACATCATTTTAATCAGACTGGGCAGCTACATACACACACACACACACACACACACACACACACACACACACACACACACACACACACACACACACACGCACGCACACACACACACACACGCACTCACAAACAAGTAAATATATACAAAGCTGACTCAAACATACAGACCAATGGACAGACACAGATATATTGTTTAAGGGCTGTCCGTGCATGTACACGCATACGTAAAGACAAACCCCCATTTGCATGAACACATAACTACACATTAACAAAGAAATACGCATTCGCGAACACAAAAGGTTCACTGTCAGATACTCACATGGGTGCACGTACAGACATAAGCCACAAATGTGGTTTAGAAACATTGTACGTAAATGATATCGGTGCCTAATTAGATTTAACAGTGTAAGTGGTTCGGCGCAGTTTTTCTAATCCAAATACTTTTTATTCAGT
This sequence comes from Xiphias gladius, assembly GCF_016859285.1. Classification (NCBI taxonomy): domain Eukaryota; kingdom Metazoa; phylum Chordata; class Actinopteri; order Istiophoriformes; family Xiphiidae; genus Xiphias; species Xiphias gladius. The sequence goes on from NC_053422.1 coordinate 8,835,835, forward strand.
TTGAGATAAAGTAAACCTGTAGTTACTTCTGGATTTGTATTTGAATCATTTATATGAAAAGAAGCCAGTTTTTGGTTTTTAGGATGTTCTGTTTTTTTAGTAAGGTTTATTTGTGTGTGTGTGTATGTGCTCTTTCGGGGGTGCATTGTGGGTTTGGGTGAATGCAGTGAGAGTAAGAGAGAGAGGCAGTTTGTTCTTATTGAATTCTGTAATAGGCATAGTAGGCTGTTTTTTACTAACACAGTGGGCCGACAAGGCCACGTTTAAAGAACCTAAAAGACACACACATGTCTGCACACACACACACAGAGGTAGATGCAATTCATAGGTTCATCACAAAAATGGAAATTTTCCATGCAAGGCATTTAAAAAAATGGAAGATGCTCATCACAGATCACAGATGCTGATGAAGAGGGTATTTATTAATACAACTGTCAAAACACCGATGAAGGCTGATATTGGAAAACATCAAACACATACCATCTAAGCGCTATACGAAGGCAACTGGACTTGCTTGAGGGTCTTGAAGACGTTTCACGTTTCCACGTTTCACACCATGCGAGTCGTTAAGGTCACAGATGTGGGCCGTTAACCCACCTGGCCACGACGTGAGTCGTTAGGGTCACATGAGTCATTGTGTGACTGGGTGTTGAGCAGTCCGGGGCAGGGTCTCAACACTGCATTGTAAGTGGCCGATAAGTCGTGTCGCAGACCAGGTGTTAACGATCCCACAAGAGTTTAAATGCCTGGGCCCTCCCCATTAGTCAGTTAGAGGCGAAGTAGCCTTTCGGGTGAGAGTCTTCAAGAACGTCAAGGAATTCCAGTTGCCTTCATTTAGCACCGACAAATACCATGATCTGGATGACTGAGAATCCTCACTGACATTGAACGCATACACACTCGCAGACACATTCGTCTGGCCTGCTGGCAGCTGCTCGGACTTGGAAACAGTGACCATTAGTCATCTACTGCCACCTGGTGGAGCTGTGGTCTCACAGCCGGGATCAGCGCGCAGTGTGTGCGCGATGTGTCAAAATGAGTGTGTGAAGTTCAAAACTGTGCAAAAAATCAATTTGAGAATATCTTCAGCTGTGTGAGCTGCTTGTTTGATTAAACTTTTCAGACACTTGAACAAATTTAAAAGGGGATGAAGAGCTTATTGGATGAACGTGGAGAAGCTTTAGAAGAGGAAAAGGAGTAGAAATGACTGTTGAATGGTGTTAGGGAGGGAAAGGAGAGGAGAGCAGAGCAAAAAGAGAAGACAAGGAGTAATGGCGGGGGGGTAAGCAGGAGGAAGTGGAGAAAGAAGGGAAAGAAGAGAAGGATAGGAAAGGTATGGAAAAAAGAAAAAGGAAAGCAAGAGTGGGAATACAAAGTAAAGATAAGAGAGGAGGGTGTTGAGGTGGAGAACTAATCTTTCAGACTAGCAGACCATCATTTTGCTTGGTTGCAGCAGGCCTGTTTGAGACCATTATTAAATTACATGGCTCCTAATGGAAACCATGTATGTGTCTGTGTTGGGTCTACAGTGAAGTAGTAGCTCTTATTTTAGAAACCACCAGTTAAATGCTGTACTAGACTGATGTATAAAAGAACAGTACTTTTTTTTTTTTTTTTTTTTTTGCCATTGCTGATTACATAATTGGCTGTTTTACTCATCCATTCGTCCGTCTGTCCGTGTGTACATCCGTCCGTCTGTCCTATTCTCGTGAACACGATGTCTCAGGAACGCCTTGAGGGAATTCATTCAAATTTGGCACAAGCGTTCAGTTGGACTCAAGGATGAAATCCAGTCAAATTAATCCAAATTTAAGATCTGCATTTAGAGATCATAAAGTGATTCCAAAGATTTGATTCTAAACGTTTATCCATTTTATGTAGGACGAGTGCAAAAGAGACAATACAAAGTAAGTCAATAATTAATAATGTCCTCACACTTTGTATTACCTGTTAATATGTTCTTATGTATGGTGTAAACTCTTATAAGTAAGGTCCCACCAATACAAAACCTTAATAGTTCATAGGCATCGTTTACTTCATGACTATTAACAGATGGGAAAAAATATATGATTTTTCAGTTTTTTTAAACTGTTTTTTGTTTGTTTTTGTTGTTCCTCTGCCCCACCTTCTAATTGTTCTACTTCTATACCATCTCAATCACAATCTTTTGCTCCATCATTTTAATCATTGTTATTTCCTTCTCCCTCCTTCCTTTTTGTATGGTCAGCATTTTCTATGAAAGTCCCACTGGCCCACCTCCAGAACTCGGCACCCTGCTCCATTGGCTGTTAATGCAACATCACTGTAATCTAAACGCTCTATAAACAGCTGTCAATCAAAGCTGACCGGAGGCTCCTTGGCTAGTTAGCCAATGAGCGGCAGCAGACAAAGGGATGTATTGTCTTGATTCTTAGCCGTCCGAGCCCGGAGCAGACCACCAACGGAAAGAGTGGCTTCACTTGTTCTTTTGTGTTTTTGATGTTCTGCTTGTTTTCTCCGGGTTTGGGGAAGGAAGAACTTGGGTGAACGGAGGCACAGTCAACTTTACCACCCCACCATCTACCTCTCTTTCCCACTCTGTCTCTCACTCTCGCTCTCTCTCCCTCTTTTTGCTGTGCCAAACCACTGTCTCTATAGCTGTCTGTCTCCCCTCCAGCAAAAACCACTCAGTAGGAAATCTCAGACCACTCTTATACACAAAAACACACACTTTGTTCCCAGGGTCAGACATGGTGCAAAAGGTCATGATCCTGGTTAATTGCAGATTCCTCTTCAGTGGAAACAATTATTTCCTCCCAAAAAAAAATCAGAGTTTTAGTAACAAATCTTCCTTCTGTAACTCAAGGGTCTAAACTGACTGAGTCTGGCCATTAAATTCTGTCAATTTAGTCTCACCCCAAGGCACAAGCCCATCAGAATAACCAGGTCCGTGTGCTGCGTAGAGAGCCATTCTGGGCCTCAGCCTCCATGTTAGGAAACTATGGCCTTCATCAAGGGAACCTTTTAATCTATTCCAAAACAACACTGTATTGAGGATGTAATCAGTCATTTTATGTCGGAGAATTACATTTCAACACAGATTTCTCTTTTTTTTTTTTGCAAACGCAACAAAAAAAAAAAAAATGTTTGTCTTGAAAATGTCTGTTTTGCGTCTTGCATTTCCAATTTGCTCTATCATGTTTTTTCTGCACTAATTCTCCTGTCTAGTGTAAAATTCAACAGTAATGTATCATAATAGGAACCATACTGAAAATCTGTTGTTCCTTTTTTCTGTGTGTGTGTATGTTCGTAACAGCGTGGAGTCGGTGAATGATGGGCTTTTCCACACAGTCGAGCTGTTGATTCAGAACCGTTCGCTGAGCCTGGTGGTAGATAATGGAGCCCCCAAGAGCCTGGGCAAGCTAGCACGCCAGCCATCCGTCGACCACAACACCCAGCTTTACATAGGAGGTACAGACACACGCACACACACACACACACACAAAGAAACATATCTATGAATATACACTTTTTTAGACACATGTACAGAACAGACAGATTTACTTTTCCGCCTTACATTTGCCTGCCCTTTGCTGCCTTTCCGTGGTTGTGATCACGTTTCCCATGCATGGTGACATACAAATATAGCTGCCCACAACATCCAAAAACACGCACTAACACACATTAAATTCCAGCAAGGAATGTGGAGAGGAGATGGAGATCTGTTTTTGTTCAGCCTTTCCTCAAAAAAAGGGCAAGACACGCACCTGAGAACAGTCTTCTTTTTTTCCTCGAGTACGAGGAAGAAACATAAATGTTATTGTGCAATAGTGAAAGCTCTGCTAAGGTATTCTTGCTGGAACATCATAGCTCACTGTAAGCATCAACCAAGAATGAAACTAGAGACAAGTGAAGTGTACTAATCAAGCAATCCTCCTTTCACTGTACTTTCTTTTTTCTCTGGTTCATTCATTTTGTTCCCATTCTTTCATCCCATCTCATACCTTCTCTCAACTCTAATATGTCTTTGTTCTATTTCTTAATTTTTCCACATCTCCCTGTCTTGTTCTCCACTTCCGAAGGCGTACCTTCCCAGGTGGTGGCCTCAGGTCTACGTCCAGGCCCTGAACGTTCTCCTCAGGCTTTTAATGGCTGCATCCACAATGTCCGAATCAACGGGGAGCCTCAAGATCTGAGTTACAGAGCCACGGCGGGAGGGCGACCACAAGGGGTCGAGGGCAAGGTAATCACATGGGGGAGGAAGTATTTATTTGGCAAACAGGGCATCGTTTATATACTGTATATATATATATATGTACTATTAAGAGTGTATGACAGTAAAAATCCCCTCAGCGGGAAGTGTGCCCTGTTCTCGAGCTATCAACGTATAGGCAAAGTTATGTTTTGCAATAGAGAGCAGTCAATCAAAAGAAATGTCAAGTGAAGAAATCATGTTGCAAAATATTGTGACAGAAGTGACTGCTTATTTGGATTTAAAGCAAGGATCTTTAAAGCTACAGTATGTAACTTTTTGCTAATAGTTTTTCTCATTGAAATATTTGTATGTGTATGAAAAAGGCCTTTGACTCAGCCTCCACTGACACTATTTTTCTCCCTTCCCTGTTGTATCACCAGGTGTATGCCGATGGTATTCTCGCAGGGTGTCATACCTGCAGTGTGTGTGCACAGGGTGCTTGCAGGGAGGGAGGAGAGCTGGGGGTAACATGTGACTGTCCTCCAGGACGTACCGGGGCCCTGTGTGACCAGACAACAACGCCAAACCCCTGTCAGAACAGCAGGTGGGCAGACACACCACAGACTGAGCAGAAATGACTGGATGTACACGGTTGTTCAGAAAGACATGGCATGCACATACCATATCTAGTTAAGTTGCCCTCGTGATGCAGTAATTTGGCATTTACACCTCAAAAAAAGGCAATGAGTCTTTTAATGATTCTCTTGATCTCTAAATGATGTTTCAGACTGACCAACTATATGTTGCTTTTCAACACTGTAGTACTGAAACAGTTAGTTGATGTTTAAGGAAAATGCCAAACATTTGGTGGTTCCAGCTTTTAAAATGTAATGTGGTGCTGTTTTGTTTTCTGTTATTGGAAATTGAATATATGTGGGCTTTGAGCAGTTGTACAGAAATTTCAGCTCCAGCAATTTGAAAATTGTCTCTGCATTTTCCTTCCTTTCTGACCGTTTATAGACGAAATGGTTAAAATATAATTTACCGAATGGATATAACATACTTGTTAGATGAAGCCCTAAAAATAAAACTTTATATTGTATCACCACCTCACAGATGCGTGGCTGCGTGCACCTTTTGACATGTTTATCCTGCAAAAAAGCTTTTGAAAATTGGGAGGATCTGATTGGTTGCACTCAAATAAATCACATCGATGGGAAGAACATTAAATCAGCTGTCATAGCCCTGTGGGCAAAACCTATGGTCGTCTCCTAGTTTCCCTGGTTGAGCTGGATACTCAGCTGTACAGGAGATGAATTGTTCATGGTGCTTCCCGTGCCATGAATGCACAATAAGAGCTGCTCTTTTTTAGTCATTGCTGATTTCCAAATAATGTGATTGCATTAGGTTTTAAAACAAGCACGAGTAAAAACACGCATCTACCCTAACATAACCCTCTCCTCTAACCTGCCTTCTCTCTGTCCTTCCTTTTTCCTCATGCTCCAGATGTGTTCATGGTCTGTGTTTGCCGAAGGGTCAGTCCTACAGTTGTCAGTGCAGTGAAGGATACCAGGGTCAGTATTGTGATCGACGACAGGAGCCTCCGGCCTGCAGGGGGCAGCGCTGCGGACACGGGGAGTGTCGCTTGTCGGAGGGAGGAGAGCCGGTCTGCCAGTGTCAGCCCGGGTACACCGGACCTAACTGTGACACAGGTACGATGGAAACAATATAAAAAGAAAAAGATGGAAATCAGGAGATAATTACTGTAGGTCAGGTTCTGACATATCAGCACACATTGAAATTGTGTCTGTCCTCCACAATTTTCCAGAGCTGACGTGTCAAGGAGAGATGGTGAGGGAGCAGTTGAAGCGCCACCACCCCATGAGGACATGCACGTCAACCAACAAGATACCCCGCATGGATTGTCCCCGATCCTGCCAGGCCGCGGCGCCCCCTGGCGTTTGCTGCGGCGTCACCAAGAGCAGGAGGAGGAAGGTGGCTTTCCGCTGCACTGACGGCACCTCGTACTCTGAGGAGATGGACACTGCTCTGGAATGTGGCTGCTCCAAGTGCCTGTTGTAACAGCACCGCAGTTCGTCCGTTTGTTTTGCAACACCCACCGCTGCCATTTTGTGAATTCTACATGTCAACGAGGCTGTCGCTCTGAGATTTTTCCACATTGATGAGCAACATCATTATGTGATTTTGTTTTTTGTTTTTTTCCACATTCAGTTTGACCGCCGCCAATTTGCTGCCAAGAGAAAACCACAAACAAAAACAAAAACAAAAATGGGACATGTGTGCGGGTTTTTACAGAGAGAAAATATATTGTAAGATATAAGTGAGAAAAAACATAGAACTTATTTTTATTATGGATTATTCTTTTCTAAAAGATGATAAAAGGACTGATGAGCTGTTTTTTAATATGTTGATTATATAATGTGTTACATAGTATAAAAAGTTATTTTGTACCTTGTAAGAAGAAAAAGTACACCACAAAATAGATTAACATTCCTTAAAAGTATATGAATTTATATGTATGTATAAATCTATATAAATATATACCCTAACCCAATGAATTTTATATTTTCTAAGTGTATTTGCATGATGATAATGTGAGTGCTGATGTGTGGGAGGCTTTGGACACTGAGAGAAGAGGGCTGAAGAGAGGAGCTCTGTTGAATCCACAGTAAGGAACAGGTGGCAGTCTTTTGTCACCCTCTCTCTTGGAGGCTAAAAGGGAACTGAACGTGCCTAGCTACCCTGCTTCACTATATAATGGACATCATCCTCACATGTGAGTTTTTTCTGAGAAAACATAAAAGACTCTTTCCACAGAGATGATTTAACAGTTGTTTTTTTTTTTCCTAATGTTGTGTTATTCTGTAGTTTGCTGTTTGGATATCAGACTTGGAGCCACGTGAGGTTTGACGTGAAAATCTGTAAGACATTTGCTATTCGCTAGGAGTTCGTTACAGAATCAGGATCTCCCATTTAAATCAACAATGGTGACACGCTGTAAATTCAGCATCATGCAGAGTCTATACCTATAAGCTGCTGAGTTTTAAAATCAGTTTTAAAAATAGATACCAAGGCAAGAGTAACTTAATACCAGGCCGAAAAGCAGTGTTTCACTGCGCCCTCTGGTTGAACATTTCAGTGTGCATCACTGCTGGGTGTAGTTGGGTGCGGTCAGTCGTGTGATCTGTTGCACCTGTAACCAACCCCCAACAGTGATGTCACAGTGTACTGACACACCCTGGACTACACTTTATACAGAACCGTACCAATGTGAGACGTTAAACCACTGGAGGAGACGCAGCCAAGGCAGCTGGTTGAAGTTGCTCTTTGAATGGCTGCTCTTACGTGAGATGGTTTTTTTCTGGCTGGGCAGGGAAGCTGTTTTGAATAAAGCCGTTACACCAAAGTCAGCTCCATTTGCCTTAACGGATGCGTATGTTAAAAATGGCGGCCTGAAATTGTTGATTTATACATGCTGAAGTGCCTATGTGCACTTATTTTGAAATTCAGAAATGTTTTTGCAATATTGTCAGCGGCTGCTACTCAGCGTTTGATCACTTCGGATGGATGTTGGCGCTGTCGTGTCACATGTGGCAGTTTGACACCTGTGTCCATGACAACGCAGGCAAAACCCAAGAGCGGCCTTCTTTAAATTATCCCATTCTCCTGATCAGGTCGTTTTAATCAGTTTTAATTTGTGATTCATTCAGTGTGTTATGTGATAACATTGTATGATGCAGGTCCGATTATTTGGTGGATAGTGATGTGCTTTAAGGTGCCTATTAAAAGAATTAACATTTCCATGGAGCACGTACTTCAAAAAGTTTAAGGTGAAGCTTTTTGATAAATACCCTATGTTAATGATTTAAATGTTGACATTGACACTGTGGGGTGGACATGTAAAAAAAGTATCATTCAGTTATTGACATAAAGACAGAGTGCTCCAGTCTTCACAGCAAAACCTCCACGATGACGACTCAGTAGCCTGCTACGGCAGAGAAGCTTCTGTAACTGTGGCGAAACGAAAGAATCCGATTTGGACCGAGGTACCACAGAACGGCTCAAAAGAACTTTAACATCAGTGTGGTTTTTAACTGCCCATAAATGACTAACACATTTACAAGCATAACAAAATACTATACTGTAACTACTACTGTATTGTTTACTTTATACATAGTTGCTTTGTTTACAACAGGTGCAAATTATTGTCAACCTTTATAGTAAATTTACAGCTCTGCTATCATGGGTTTGAGACATATCAGTATTATTTTTATTTTCCAAACTTTCTGTTCCTCCTATCCGATCCTTCTCACTTCTTTTCTACATACCTTACCTTCCCCTCCTTGCTTCTCTCTGCCTTTTTCCCCCCACGTCGTCCATGATGTCTCCTCTGTTTGCTCCAGCTATTCATTTTCACCATCTCCTCCCCTTCTTTTTTTTTTGATTCTTTTCTTTTTTGATGCCTGTTTTCACAACAATTTGCCTTTTTACCTGTTGCTTCCTTTTCTTTGTCCTTTTATCCCCTCTTTTCCTGATCCTCAAGGTTTAGTTCTTCATTGTGAACAGAATTAAAACACCTCAGTTATTAGTTATTGACCATAAAAATAACTGTAAAGTCGATCATTTCCATTTTCCAAGTCCTAGTTTTGAATAAAAACATGAATACGCGAGTGATAATTGATACTTATGTTGAATGTTAAAATTAAACTACCAATGAAACTACACTCATCTTCCATGTCTGAGTTCTTGAAAAAAATCATCTTTGACTGCAAATCTTAATTTGTGCAACAAAATGTTCCTCATCATTTGTCTCAGCAGTGTGGCCTAAGGACCAGTTTGTTTTAGTCCCATATACAGCTCTGGTGTATTTAGAGTTTATTTTATCTTACTTATTTTTTTGTCGAGGCAGGTTATAAAGGCGGTCTTTACCCAAATATTTGGGTAAAATATGACCAATATGTGACTTGTTTTTTTCCCTAATTTTTCTACCTACGCTGGTAGTGATGCTACTCAGTGGGACATGCACCATCAATATGACAACAAAAGAATATACCTTTTTTCTGTATCACTTTGATTCAATAACTCCCGACCAAATCTGAACATGTGGTTTTTTTTTTTAACCTCATTTTCTTAAAATAGCTAATACTCCGTTACTGTGTTGGGATCATTTAAACCTGCTTCCAGTTTTTTTTTTAGTTTTTTTTCTTTTAAATTAGAACCATTTTTCTTTTCATTTTCTTGATTATGTGGAACCATCTTCCTTATTTTGTCTTTCTATAATTATTTCAGGAAATTTCCTGAAACATACAGGAAACTGTGATGGGGAAAGTTGGAATCATCCACTGTGTAAGTGGATAATTTAAAACTAACTCTATCACCAATACTTCATTTTTATTCAAAAACTGTCTTGAGCTTTGAGTTTTACAAACTTTTATTGATCCTTTTAACTTTCCTTTGATTGCCCTCAGCAACAGGAATGATTGGCGCACTGGTAAAATCTCATTTTTATTCATACTGTTGTGAAATCTTAATGATTTACAGGAATGTTTTTCACTTCATTGAGCCCTGCTGTGAGGTTATAAAGTACCTTGACTCAAGTACTGTGCTGAACTACAGTTTTGAGGTACTTGTACTCAAACTTGTGTATTTCTTCCACCTCTGTCAGTACGAGGCCACTGGCCTCGTATAATAATGATAATAATGATGATAATAATAATAATAACAACAAAAACAATAATAATAACAAAAACAATAGGTTTCTTCGCCCCGTGACAGAAATGTCTTCGCGGGCTCCTCGGGCTCGTCGCGGCCGGTAGAAACCAGTCCTCCCGGTCAAACGCGGCCCCGCCGCCTCGCCGCCGGGTGAGAAGTCGACGTCCGTCGATTACAACACGTCCGACTAAATGTCGAACGGTGGGATGCGGTCGGCCGCCGTGACGGGGGAAGTCTCCCCGGAGACACTCGGGCCTCACCACAAAAACAACAAAAACAACAAAAACCCAAAAAAACGGAGCTGAGCTCACGTAGCATGAAACAGTCGAGCGGTGGCTCGTTTTCCGGTGATGCTACTGGCACCAGCTCCCTGACTAGTCCGCTGCGGCGGCTCGTGTTCGACCAACGGTCGGTGTCCTACTTCAGGCGGAGAAAAGGGCTTCAGAGTCCAATAGCGTGAGTCCCGCACACTCTCCGTCTGTCTGCCTCTTATTTGCTTGCCAGTTGTTTTACTTATGGTTAAATGTTTCCCGTGTGCGTGTGTGTGTGTGTGTGTGTGTGTGTTGAACTTCTTCCTGTGTGTTGCACAGCCACACAGGAAGCCATGCTCTAGGCCACCTTGTTTGACCGCACAGTGAATCTGTGGTGCGGTGATGTGCTAATCACAGCCTGCAAGGCTTTGAATAATTTACATCCTCTCATTCCCTTGCATTTAACTGGCTTGTTCACCCTCCCGTGTGATTTGAGCACAGTGTGTGCACAGTGCGTCCGCTGCTAATTGCTTGTGAGAATCTCTTGTTTTGTTTTTGTTTTTTTTTTGCTGTGGGTAAAATACTATGGGCCATGTATCTTTCTTTTTATGCATCTGGATAAGAGTGTGTAAGTCATGTATTTGATTCATGCATCGGCACTTTTTTGATGGAAGCACAACCTTTTTAATCTGTGAATGTTTTTTAGTGGTCAGTCAGTTGAGCGTTCAGTACAGATTTGTTCCTGTATCAGAGTATGAGCTTTGTTTTACTTGTAAAACTACGTGTTTGTATGCTTAGACAATAAGTAAGAGACGTGTGTGTGTGTGTGTGTGTGTGTGTGTGTGTGTGTGTGTGTGTGAACAAGCCAAACGCTTACAACATTACATATGACAATACACCACCGTACGTTCCATTTAACACCCTAATCTGCACAGCACGTGTGTCCCACAACCTATGTGGACCTATAAGATTTCCCAGCGCTGTCAAGCCTAGTGGGAAGCGTTGATTCGGCATCGGTCAACCGAGAACAGTTACACCATGATGTTCATTCATCAAACCCCCTGCTTCTCACCAGGAGATGGCAGCAGTGTATAGACAAAGAGTACCACGGCATGGACAGACTTCGCAGATGGTTTTACAAGTCATTTGATTCATGCTTTAGTCAGACACATGTATCGTGAAAACACATTCGGCATTTTCAATATCATTCATCTCTGGAATTTAAGGGGAAAAAAAGCCAATAAAAGCATATAGAGGGCTTAAGCTGCAGGTACATGTGTATAGTTTCAAAAATGAAATATTTCCTAAAAGGGATACTTGTAAAAAGTTTGCATGAATCAACAAACTTCTTTTGTACTCGGAGTCCGAAAGGACTGTGTAAAGGTGGTTTGCACAAGGTGCTCGGAAACAGCAAGCCAAGCCACTTACAGCAGCTAAGCTGGCAGATGTAGACAGTGGCGTTCCATTTCTCCACCACTGATATTCATTATTCAGTAACGGTATAGGTGACTTGACCTCAACCCCACATGTAGGAGGTTCGGGGTACGGAAAGCTGAGCGTTGCAAGAGATCTCATCAGACCAACTGTGCCTGTTTTAGATTTCCTGGTCTTTATAGTATGTGTATAGTACTAAATCTAACCTGATAGCGATTCATTTTGTTGTGCTTCACAGCCACATTATACAGGATTTTAAAGTCCTTTCTTGACACACACACACACACACACACACACACACACACACACCTTTCTTATCACTTCTTTTCCTTTTACCATTTTCACCCCCTTTGCTGCACACAAGCCGCAATCTGTGTGGCTGTAGTTAGCAAAGGGGCAGACTCACAGTCCGCTCCGCCCCAAAATCCCGAAACACCTTTTCATTTACGTGGACTGTGGTATCTGTAACTTTTCTCTAAAATCTTGCATCTGTTACTGGAATCGAATTACGACTTTGTAATGCAGAGTCTGTAATTGGTTAGATCAATGAATAACCACTCCGGCTGGCATCCTCTAGGTGATGTGACGACATGATTCTTCATTGGGATTGTTGCCCTATCTATCTGTCTATGTTTGGTTTAACCAACACAGTCATCTATCTGTCTGTCTATCATATTATATCTATCTGCCTCTGTACGGTGCTTACTGTAGCCTACGGGTTCCCCTAGGAAAAAAATCTGAATACTCCTGTCAGTGTATGTATAACTACCTTTTGTAGTTTCCATGTGTTCTTTGTTTCCTACAATGTCTACTGATGTGCTCATACGCCATGATTCCTGACTGTCGGTGTTTCTCTACATCTAATCACAAGACTATATCAGCGATCACTTTCATAAGATGATATTTTATGTTATCTACTTTTACATTTTAGGTTGAGAATTTTGGGGCGGGCTGAAACCAACTTTCGTGTACAACTGTAAGTCACAGAGGTGGCATTTTGAGGAAAGTATGTGGAACAAGTTGCAGTAAATTGTGGTTAAACAGTTCAGCTTTATCGACTTTTCCCCTTCAACTGCCGTGATAACGGATAAGAAAAACCACAGAGGAGAGTGTACACGCTCAGAAAGAGAGAGGCTGTACAGAGGGATCGGGGGATAAATCTCAGTAACAGCTGCACTGCAGTGTCTATAAGAGAGCCACATATTCAATGAGTTAGCTAGAGGCATAAAAGTTTAACATTGTAGTTTAGATCTTCTAGATTCATATTTAACAGTGAGATTGTGTGGTGTGCAATGTAATTTGTGAATATGCACAACAGAATAAGATTAATCCATGTATGTGTTTTAATATTATTACACATAAAACACAAGAACAACAGCATTTCTTGACCTTCAGATCAGTGTGTGTGACAAAAACACAACTTTGGGTCCATTTAGTAGCATTTTCTGAGTTTTCAACCATGCCTTGGTGGAAGCTTGAGTTTAGATTAATTTGTCATTACAGCATTTCTATATGCCCAGACTTAATCCTATTCACTTCACTTCAGTGACGACACAAAAAAATATTTCCCTTCACCGAAAAGAATTTCATTCACTAACACTGTGAGTCTTTCTCTACAGTATGTTAACCTCACAGGAGCCCGGCTGCATTATCTGAAGTTTAGCAATGAGTCTGATGGCTTTTTTTCTAAACCAAGGATATACAAAGGCATAGATCACAGGGTTTAGACAGGAGTTAAAATACACCAGAAAACCCATGAAGAGCCGACGGATATTTTGTGTCCTCTGAGAGAGGGACAGAAATATGGGCAGTAACACATATGAAACACAGCCACAACATTACCGAGGGTCGTGGCTGCCTTCCGCTCAGACGTGTTAGCAGTTACAGTGCGTGAATGCGGGAGCGCGACTGCTGTTTTGTGGGAGCGCGGGGCTTGTGCTTGAGACAGCCACCGGAAATACTCTTACATACAGAAATATGATGAAACTAGTGGGTATAATAAAGCTGACAACAAGGCTCAAATCTCCTGCAGTGTTAATCACACGTTCTCCATAACAGGATTTATACCTGCCTAGTTGTTTCAGGTGATCATATGAAAAGAGATTGCTAACAAAAAGAGAGTAGCTCCAACACAGACCAATGCTGATTCTGACTTTTGTCACAGTGACTTTGGTGGGGTAACGCAGAGGGTAACAAATGGCCACATAACGGTCGAATGATATGAACACTATGGCTTGCTATTGAGGCGGAAATAATGATGAAGCCTGACAAATAATACGCTACACATATGAGGACACCCAAGAAGCAGCAGGTGTCCTTTAAGATGATTATACCTGGCATCGCCACGAGGCCCACGAGAAAGTCTTGAGACAGCCAGAGAGAGGAGGATGAGGTTGGTGGTAGTGTGGAGCTGCCTGGAGTCAGAGAATATCATCACTGTGGATATTAACAGTATTATCAATATCAGTAGTACTCAAGTAATAAGGGCAGTGATTATAGTTTAAACTGTATCAAAGTAGTAGATATGTGCTGCAAGCACTGTTCTCCACACAAGATCGTAATCTGAGGGCTAGATATGAAAACCTCTATCCCACAGCTACTACTACTACTCTCTGTAAATCTAGCTCTAACAGTGAATCAGCATTTCTGAGGTGCGTATTTCTGCCTGAAGTGGGAGACGGAGATGATGACCAGCAGGTTGCGAGCGGCAGTCGTCAGAGAGATGGGGGACAGAAAGTAGAGGAGCACGAATCCACCATGTGGAGACACTGGCTTCCTGCGAGGGGTGTTAAGGAGTTGTGGAAAGCAGGGCTCAGCTCCTTCCAGGGTCTCTGTCTTCAGAAAGGGGAGGAGGAGAAGACACACTGCTTGAGGTTTTGGCAGCTTTCTGACCAAAACTCTGTGTTGTACATCTGATTTATATTCCCTCATTCCCTACCCTCCTCTCCTGCCCCTTAGTATCTCTCTATACATCATTCTCTATTGCTCTCTCTCTCTCCATCCCCCTCCTCCCTCCCTCCCTGATTTACTCCTGTCTAAGCCTGGCCCAAGGCCCAACAGCTTATCCAACTTTCTGGCAAGAACTTTGCCCAAAGTCAATATTGTATTGAAAGTCTCTCTAAAGTTTTCTTTCAAATTCTTTTTGATATTTTGGCATTGTAATAGTTTTAAACTAGGCCCGTCTTCTAAAAATTACATTTAAACAGTTAAGACCAGAAATATTTGGACAGTAACCCACATTTTTTTTTGTTCTACAGGCTCTGAGCTTCAGCACATTCAACTTGAAATAAAACTGGACACCATCTTGCGATGCGATGACACCAGCCACGACGCCTGTCGACATGTTGACGTTCAGTTGCATAAGTACTCAGTACTCATCAATACATTGTTACATGGGTGCTCAGTACAGTTGGGTCGCATCATGCCCATCTTTGAAGTTGGCCTTCACTTTGTTCTCAGCTGCAGACCTTTTAAAAGTTTCGTGACTGAATCTTGCATGGCTGTGATGCCATCACGCTGACAAAATAGTACAAAAAGTACTCAAAAACGCTTGTGGTCATTCACGCTACAGTAGGTGTCTCCAGGACCAAAAATCTATCAGAGGGACATCAAAAGTAGCTGGTTTGCCAAATCAACAGTTTGGTATATTCCTAAAAAATCATGTGCGTAAAGGAAAACTAGAAAATGGCAAATAACCTGGTAGACAGAGGAGCACGAGTCTTGTGGATGAGCAGAGCATCATTTGCATGGTGAAGAAAAAACCCCTTTATGACTCCACAGCAAGAATTTATAAAGAGAAATTAGACTCAAAAGGATTTAGATTTACAAATGTTTACAGTGATTTGTGTATAATTTTGGGTACTCACAATGCGTACTCCAATCCACACAGAAATATCAATGAATTTGAACACATGTAAATCAATTTCACAAATGCACACAACCTGAATAAATAATATTTTACATACAGAATTTTACCTTCAACTTCACAGATCTGATTATTTTTGCTTTTGAACATCTTCCTTTGTATACAAATGTCTAAAAATATTGGTGACATTCTTTTGTATTTATTTGCAGGTTGTTGAATGTGTGTGCACAGATCACGCGATACGCTCTTTACAGTCTCCAGATCCAAACAGATCTACAAATGCAGCAAAAAGTGGATGTCCGCTGAACCTAACCCTAACCACCGTGGGCCGGGCGCTAGAGGAAACACAATTCTAATGGGAGGGAAAACGTTTCAATGTCTGAACAGACTTCGACAGAACCCCGACATTTGCTTTTTGCCTGGACTGGCTTCTCTCTCAGGAACAAGTCCAACACTTAGCAGTAGCTTATGGCACATTACTGTTTTCAGCTTTGGTTGCTGAAGTGAAAAAAATAATATACATTCTAATATACAGTTTAAGGCAGTGACATTCCTCTGTTACCTTTTTTAATTGTGGGCCATGGGTGTGTATTATCATAGCAACCTTCAACACAAAACGTTTGCACATTGATGTGCAAGCTAACATTCTCTTGTCTGCTCTGTCGGCTAAACTCCGCTGCTGTTGGATAGACCGTCTCGGGCTGCAAAATTCAAATAACTTTTAGCTGCTTCAGACAATCAGCTACACTCCAGGCAGCGTGGAAGACACACTCTCAGCAAGCAACCTCACATTACATCACGTGCCTGACACAGAAGCAAACGCTATTTAGTTGGTCTGTGAACACACCACTCTCTCGCAGCACTGTAAGGCACATTTTGAGCAACGAGATCAAACGAGCTAAGGACACTTCACTGTTTTTCTGTTGGCTGACTATTTTATATGGTTTTGATTTTTAACATCATTAGATCTGTAGATTATGTTTTTTTTTTTAAGCCAACATTGAACTCTGTGTCAGAGCAGCTTCTCTTACACTAGATTTCCACATGTAAAATAAACCTGACAGACCCCATTCATTTAATTGGCTGTGCAGCGAGAAAAATGGAGGATGATTTAACATTATGCAAATTAGCAGTTCTAAAAAAATCCTACAATTCTGAAGGCACAGTTGGCAAAGAAAGGACAACCCACGCCCAATATCCCCCAAAGCACCTGAAAATACCAAGCTACGCCTAAACTACAGCACCTATCACCAGTACCTATGTGTGATCGCACATCCAACGCAGAGGTGGGTACTCTGTGTGTGTGTGTGTGTGTGTGTGTGTGTGTGTGTGTGTGTGTGTGTGTGTGTTTGTGTCTGTGTGGAGGGAAGAGTAGCCAAAATGATTTTTTGCAATGTGGGAAGAGCTTCTTTGGAGCAAAATGATAATTTAATGAGTATATTTCTGAAAAAAAGAACAATGTTTGTTCCAAGTAATGGAGGTAAATGACTAGTTTAAAAAATCACTTTAAATAAGTAACCTCTATATTTTTCATCTGTTTTCTAGGCAATATCCCGGCTGTTATCGCCGAACATTCCCCATCTCTCTCAATTGCACCTGTCTTGATGGAACTGACTCAATGGAACAGACCAAGGTATCACTGAGCAAGATGAAACTTTTCACAAACCTCTGCCTCTTACAGGATGGTGCATGGTCTGGTCCACACATTATCTGAGAGAATGCTCTCCAACTTAAGGCAACATCCCCTTTCTCTGAATGCAGATGAGAGCACATGCAATAGTTGAACACTTACGTTCTCTTGAAGTTGTGAAAGTCAATTCTGCCAACTTTGAAAGGGCCATCTGCACCTTCTTCAAGGGAAAAGACATTCCCTGGTCAAACCTGGTCAGAATAATGTTGGACACATGCAACGTGATGCGAGGCAGCAAGTCAGGACTGGAAATGAGTCAGACAGGACCATTGTCCAACACTTCTTGATGTTGATGATCATTCATACCACCATATGCACAGTGCTGCAAAGAAGTTTGCAGAGCCCTTTAACATTTATCTGGAGCAGCTGTTTACAGATCTCCATACTGACCACCAGTGGGCATCATATCAGGTAACTAAATGTACGTTTCTATTTAAGTGAAAAGATCTAGTTTGTGTTCTTGGATTCTCTAAGGCTTTGAACGGTGTGTAACTTAGTCATGTAAGAGGACAGATCATGTACCTCAGAGAAATTGCTGAATACATGGACAAACCTGCCATGAATCCCCAGAGGTTTGTCCCCCACTGTTGGTTGTCTGCGTATGAGGTTGGGATGCAAACAGAGAATGCTGCCTGTGTACAGGGTACTATACTTTTTGGTTTCATCGGGAAGGAGGAAAAATCTCTGTACAATTATACATTGCAACAGCTATAAAACGACTATCATGTCAGCGAGAAGGCACAATGAAGGATGACATTTGTGCACCAAGAGCTCGTCAAGAAATGTTTATATATACTTATTGTTAAATACTTCAGCAGAATTTGATATGTTACTTTAAACAAGGAACTTAAATCCTGTTATGTAATTTTCTCCAAGAAGAGTTGAATTAAAGGAAGTTTGACTTGTAGACTTCTTCTGTTCTGACTGACTGGTGGGGTGTCTCAGGTATTCAACCTCTGTGGAGTCACTATCAAGGCCTAATGTTACTTGGTTCGTTAGTGCTCCTGGCTGTTTTAACGACAGTCATTAGAGTCATTGGTGTCACCCAAGGCCAAGTGTGAACGACAGTCGTTGGAGACACGGTAATCCATCCAGTAGTTGTTGAGACATTTCATTAACAAATGCCAACATCGTGGTGGCACTAGACGGTAAAGTCGGGATCCCGAAAGTCAGTAGGATTTATTGACCAGGAAGCATGAATGTCTATACAAATTTTGTCCTAGTCCATCCAGTGGATTTTTGAGATATAAATCAAGTGATCTCCAAAGTCACTAGAATTTGGGAACAATACATGTATTATATTTAAAGGCAACCATGTACTAGTGGATGAGATATTTCAGTTTGGACCAAAGTGGTTGACCGATCGACCGCCATTTCTACCCTAGCGCCACGCTGCTAGCATGACTAATAAAATCTGAACTACTCAACAAATATTTGATGTGTTTAACCTGGTGACTTCGTCCTTTATTTGTTAATTTATAAAACAAACTATGTCCTACCAAAAGATTGCTGCAGTGTCTAGAGGCTATTATGTATCTTATGTATGCAGAATGTGACACAAGTCATTTGATTTATGCTTTAATCAGCTGCAACAATTCTTAAAACATGTCATTTAGGATAGATGGCCCTATGGGAATTAAACTGCATGCTCTTAAGTGTGACCATTAGTCACACAGAAGAGTGTACACAACTAACAAGGGTACACAACAGTTGATTGACAAAAATACATTTTAAAAGAAACATACAAAATTCACTTAAATTTAAATGGTAATAGACAGCAGCAGGGGTTAAATTTGCTGAAAGCAGGTAGTAGTGTAGCTGCAAGGATGCTCAGCATTAGTATATGCAGACAGAATGAGTCCACTGTAATGCTGTGGGTCATAGATGTGGCCAGTGTGATTGGACAAGGTATAGAACATGTGAGGGAGGGGAATTCACACGCCAAGGGACCAAACTCTATAAAAGATTTATCAGTGCGCAGACGCACCATTGCCACAAAGCTGTGTCTGTGATACTGGTAAGTAGGAAGGAAACATTGGGCTCTCAGTTCATCTCATTATGCCATCAATCCAAATCTTACAAAAATAAATAAATGAATGTAACATCACTAAGTAAGCATCCTAGTAAACATGCCATTGTTACATACATTTCCTCACTTTAAAAAATTGACTTGGCTTACTTGTATGCCCCCTTAAACAACTGACCAGCAGAATGTATTGTGGGAGACCAAGGGGTATAAAAGAAATACATGTTATATCCTTAACAAAAACCCCCATTGTTTGAGTATAGATATACTGAGATTACAGGAATGATTACAGTACACTTGATTCAAGGATCCTTGAAAATGAAAAACTGAACCAGTCAGCAAACATTTTGATTATTCTGAGTGAACCTGTTACCTTAATTTTCACTCAGTCAACAAACCATCTGCCAGAAGATGGCAGCAGAGTAAATACAAGGGACAATTTGTGTTCAATTTGGGGGATACAAGGCAGTACATGAAAATATAATGCTACATCTACAACTTCACAAAAACAATATTACTACTTTTACTTTGTGTGGCCATGAGCCATTGTTTTCCTTCAAAGAGACTGAAGGTGCACAAAATGGCAGCAGCCCTGTCTTGGGTGTTGTGGGCCACTTGGATATTTCACTCTATCGCTTCACTCAAAGTTTGAGCTTTGCCCTTCTTTGTAGCTGACCCTCAGTGTGCAACCAATAGGATGACAACTGTGCGTGATGTAACCTGACTTGTGATGGGCAAAAAGGTAATTCTCTGTGTTTTAAAGTATTACTTACTTAGACAGTGTGTTTAGGAACAACACCGTGATCTTTCTTCCATCAAAACAAGAAACGACATCACACGGGATAATAATGTTAGATAATTGATTCAATGAAACTTTTATATGGTGATATTTATCTGCCTCAGATTATTTCATTTCACACTGGACTAACATTTGTTCTTGGTAATTTTCTCACAGATTAAACTCTGTGAAAAATAATTCTACCTAGAATGTGTTAATTATAGCTTTGACTCAAGTGTTTTTATTGAAAATGTCAAAATCAAACTACTCATGCAGTCATGTATGCTGATTGTAAAGACCTGGTTGAGATCATTCCCACATTGGTGGTACACTTGATGAAAGATAATGAAAGACCAATCAGATTCTTGTGAAATTGTCCCCTCCCATTTCATTGTTCCCTCCCATTTGATATAATTACTGTAGGATTAATCATCTTGCAATAGAATCTAAATTAGCTGCTGTCTCAACTGGATTTGCCAGAGAATGCTGATCATATTTTGCGTTGCGCTCGTGTTCACAATTGGGCGTAAGCATGCATACAAAATTCAGCTACTGCTATTATCCACCTTATTACGGTAAATATTTGATGAAAGTATTTTGTATGAATGTAAATCTTTTTGTAATAACTGGTCTGCATTTGATTTCTCTTTTAGGATGCAGAGACGACCAAACCTATTTGACAGAGACTGTTAATGTTGGAGAAGATGTGACTCTAACATGTAGCCGCCAGAGTATCCAGGGGGAATCGGGATACTTATTTTGGATCAGATTTGTTCTTGGAAACTCTCCTGAAGCCTTAGGAGCCACTTACACTTTCAGTAATGCCCACATTAGTCAGACTCCTCGGATCACAGCGAAACAAGAGCCTGGAACATTTGTCCTCCATACTACGAAAACAGAGATGAGTGATACTGCATTTTACTACTGTGAAAAACATGTTGAGCTACGAACAACATTTCTGAATTTTACCTTTCTGAGAGTCAGAGGTAAATGGAGCACCACTCACTTTGTTTGTCTTTTGCAAATGAAAATATATTTTATAGGAAGAGTGTGGGGCATTTGGTTTTTAACTTTAAATAATTACTTAGGTACTCGCCACGCATTATTCCTGCAATGTATTTCACATTTAACGGAAAAATAAGTATTTTTTTTCCTCCCAGAAACAGAACCTGATTCTGCCATAACTGCCATCATTGAAGACATTTCATCTGATCCAGTCCGTCCAGGAGACCCAGTGACTCTCCAGTGTTCAGTCCTCTCTGACTAAGAGAACAGAGCGTGTCCAGGAGATCACAGTGTGTACTGGTTCAGAACAGGATCAGATGAATCTCATCCCAGTGTCATTTACGCTCATGGAGACTGTGGTGATAAATGTGAAAAGAGTCCTGAGGCTCACTCTCCTCAGCAATGTGTCTACAACTTCTCCAGGAACAATGTCAGCTCCTCTGATGCTGGGACTTATCACTGTGCTGTGGCCACATGTGGGGAGATATTATTTGGAAAGGGATCAAAACTGGACATTGAAGGTAACCAATTAATTGTCATGTAAATGTTTACATTTTGCATTTCTATTAGAAAATAAGTTAAATCCTTAAAGATCAGCTTCAAGCAAAATTTTATCATATTATCAAGAGCCAACATTAAAGTTTAATGATATTCTTTTACTGTTTATTCACTTTTGTTGCTTTTCTTAATATTTCAGGAGTCAACATGGGGTCATTGTGCTTCTACTATCTGCTGTTTTGGCTTTAAGTTTGATTGTTATAGCCTCATTGATTTACACCATCAAGAAACACAAGTGTGATCGTTGTAATGGTAATAAAACCTGATTTTAATCAATCTGCAATTTGTTTTCAGTATAGAATGAAATTCTGTGCATCCTTACATCATTACTGACTGTTATTCATGGTTTTTCATGTTATAGTCCAGCTTCTTCTGCTGCTATCCAAAAAAATGATGCAACAACCACTGGTGATCAACAATGTCAGAAGGTAAGTAATTTCAAATGTAAGATTTTTTTTTTTGGCACATTTATGTTGATATGTGCTATCTAATAATGTTTTGCTATATATTTCTACAGACGGATGAAGACTCGTTGGTTTATTCTGTGGCAGTTTTTGCAAGGAAAGCGGGCCGGAGTTTAGGGTCAAAAGCAGTCGAGGAACAGAGCCTGTATGCGGATGTCAGGGTTTTGGGGTTGGAATAGCAACATATACAGTGGAGATTCTAATGGTTTTAATTCAGTGCTTGTATGGTACACCATGTGGGGGATATTAGAACTATATGAGATATGGCAAGTGTTTTCTCTTGAGTGACACAAAAAGTTAGTTATACATTCAGACTCAATCTTTATAATCAGTAACTTTTGTTCAAATTTTTTATTTTAACAGTTTAAGTCAACAAATATACAGACGGATGACAAAGGAAAAAACCAACATAAAGAGTCTTATTAAGGTGTTGGGCCACCACGAGCCGCGATTCCTGGCATAGATTCTACAAGTCTCTGGAACTCTACTGGAGGGATGTAACATCATTCCAACAAAAGATGTTCTCTCGTTCGGTGTTTTGATGATGGTGGTGCAGAGCGCTGTCTAACACGTCGGTCTCAAAATCTCCTGCAGGTGTTTAGTTGGGTTGAAATCTGGTGACTATATATATCAACAAACCATTCAGCGATCTCTGCTGCCCTGTGGATGGGGGCATTGTCTTCCCGTTTTTCCACTCATTTTTCAGGGTTTTTCCTTTAATTTGTCACCCATCTGTTTGTATGTGATAGCCCCATAGATAGGCTTTTTTGCACGGTAAATGTTACAAGTTTTTTCTACCGGTTTTGTTTGTATATGCTATAATTTTTCGAACGCTTATGTTGAAAGTTTATATTCAACCTTTCAATGTCACAAAAGGAACAATAACATTCTTGGACAAATGATGGGATTAAAGAATCAAGTCATATAAACCAAACCTACAGCCTCAAATGTTTACAAATTGTATGTAATTAAAATTAAGAAATATCGGGTTTGAACATAAACAAATAACTTCATTTTAATCATGTTAAAATAATCCCAGGAATAGGAAATGTAGATTAAAGAGATATTTGAGGAAGCCTACATTTAATGTAGATTGATGCTATTGACAACTGACAAAAAAAAAATTGCCATGAGAAAATATCCCAATAGAAATGAAAATTTTAACCTTTGTTTTTAACTTAAAAAATAAAAAACAATTATTCTTAGCTGTCTGCCTCTTGATTTGATCAAACCAGGAGTACTTTAAGCCTGACACAAAGGAGGAAACTTTTGAAAATAATCAAACCATTAACTGTGCATCATACTATTTTTTTTGTAAGCCTGACACCAAAAAAAAAACTTTTTTAAAATGATATAATAAATATTTTCACAGTGCTAAGTGTTTTACTAAATTCAGTGATATTTTGTGAGCAGCCTACAATTTCAGGATAAGTAAACTTGTAAGTTCCACTTGCATAACACAGCAAAATAAATGACTTAAATGTCTTTTGTGCCCAAGTCCATGCTATTTATTAATTCTTTTAACTATACATTACTACATTATTGTACTCCACGCCAATGTCGTTCGTCAGCCTTGAGTAGTTTTCCATTTCTGTTGTGTGTCGCATTTTCAGACAGCTGTGCCCATCAGGACCGCACTTGAAAATGAAGCCTATTTAGTCTGCATACCGGCATTTTCAAGTATATTAAATGTTGGTTTTTGCAGTGTTGATATCCAGCATTGCATATCGAAACACAGCTAGAATATAGCCTGTTATAATGATAATAACAGCCACCTCCAAGCCTACAGAGGATCACTAAAAATAGTTTAAGCAAACTGAGACTAAAATATGCTTCTTTGGCCTCTGCATTTAAAAGAGGGCTGCCATGATTTGTGCAAACACAAGAGGTCGCTTGTGAGAAAATATTTAACACAAGCAAAGTTGTTTTAAGCATTTGGCTGTCCAGTGCATTTAGGCTGTTTTGAACGCTGTCATTCTTACTCTGGTATAGAAAAAACTAAGATAGTTTGACAAGGAAGGTGTCCGTCCACTAAGAGGAGTCTAATGTGGTTTGTGTGTCGACAACACAAAATGGTTCAACCACACGACTGTTTGACAGTGATCGTGTGGCACTTTTAACACCAAAGCTAAACTAAAACAATGGATGTGATTGTTCTGTTGCACATAAATATACAAGATAATATGCTAACCATGGTAACACATAAGCGTGACAAAATGAGGGTGGGTGTTTGCCTCAGTTCACAGAAAATGAAAGTGGCATAAAAGAGAGGTCTGCTGTACTTGTTTCCTACTTCATATATGCAGCCACTCCCTTAGGGAAAGTGACTTAAGAGGTAACCATACCATTTATGTGAGAGCAGCCATTTCCCCTCGTCATACTGTGATACGAGACAGCCTGTTTATCACTGTATCGCCACAGTTGCAGTCCCAACCGATAATGCTCATGTCCAGCTATTTCTTTTTGAGCTCTTTTTGATGACCAGACCCGATGAATGAAGCATGACGCACAGTAGAGAACAACTTGCTCTTAGTGAGTGAAATATGTTAGTTTTGTTTTGGTTTTAGCTCAGTCAGTCCGTCCAACTCTTTTGGGCCTTAAAACAACTATATGACACCATGAACCCATGAACCATAAAACAATGACATTTTGTACACACATTAATGGTTCTTGAGGATTCATTCCAATAGCTTGTGATCAACGGACTTCTCTAGTTATATTATTCTAGTGTAACTATCAGGTTGACATTTTTGTCTTTTATTGGCTGTCTTAACAACTAGTGGATCAGCTGTCATGAAATGTGGTATAGATATCCAAAGTGCCCAGAGGATGAATCCTAATTACTTTGGTGATCCCCTTAACTTTTTATTTGGTGCCACCAGCAGGTCAAATTTTCAATCTGTCCAATACTTTGTCTTTTCAGATACCTTCAAAACTTGCCATCAGCCTCAGCTGTACTTTGTGTTTAGTACTAATTAGCAAATGTTCGCCTGCTAACATGCTACACTAAGATGGTGACCATGGTAAACATTAAACCTGCTAAATCGGCATGTTACTATTGTTATTGTAAGCATGTTAGCATGCTGATGTTAGCAATTATTCTTAGTACAGAATAACACAACCACTTGCATGGCTGCAGGCTCTTAGTCTTGTTTACTTGCAAATTTGTGGAACGCTGATGATGCAGGATGAAAAGTCACTAAAAGGGTTGTATTGTAAGTCACTGCCTTTAGTTAAAGACAATGGTCTTGAACAAAAAGCACTACTATAAAATTTTCTTTCTTGAACTGACCGAAGGAAACTGAGCAGCAGGTCTGGACATATGACTTATCACAAGCATAAGCAAATGGATAGTAATGAGATTTAAGAAGGTGTGTAAAACCATGACTCCTTCATTATGTAACAGGTTATAGAGGCGAACTGCCCAGTAATGTTATAAAAAATAATTATGCTTCAGTTTGGCGATGCCCTTTTCTATTCGAACAAAACCACATAAGGCATAAAGTTGCATAAGAACACTGTGACAGGAAATGTACTTTTGAAACCTCTCTGCTGTGATAACCGAGTGGTTGCATCAGTCAGTGTGACCTATCAAGACCATCTTATAATAGGATCGTCTTTACGCTTTGAAAAACCAACAACAAGAGACAACATCGTCATGATTCTTTTATGGATTAAACTGCTTCTTCTCTGTCAAGGATGTAAGCGCTTTCTAGTGTGTATATATATACATTCAGTTGTTATGTAGTGTGTGTATTAATTTATGTAATACATTCTTTTTTCTCTTTATTATTATGTAATACCGCTTTTATATTCTCCATTTTCTTTTAAATCAGATGCCGGAATCTCAGTAACAACAGTTCAGCTTGGTGAACCTGTGACCTTCACATGTTTTTGCCCTGAAACAGAGTTTAGCAATACACAAGTCAAGTGGTACAAACAGAGGATTGGTGATAGCCTTACATTAATTAGTACGCTGGTGAAAAGTACTTCATATCCTACCTTTGAAAAAGGGTTTCCTCCCTCAAGATTTCATGTAAACCATACCATAACCACAAGTATTCTGACCATTCTGAGGACAATCCAAGACGATGAGGCAGTGTATCACTGTGCAGTATCTACCTGGAGAATGGATCAGTGGAATGGCACATATTTGTCTTTCAAAGGTAAGACATGTCTCTGTGTGGAATCGCAAATATCAGATTTTTCTGTCGTAAAGATTCGTTCATTTACAATTTCAACCTCCATTATGATCATTTGACATTTCCATTTTGATGTTCCTAATCTGCTTAATACGTTGCGTTACAGATGACCATTCACTGTTTCCACTCTTTGTATTTCATAGAAAACACTCAGAGGATGTCAGACTACACTGTTGTTCAGTGGCCGACAGTATCTGATCCGGTTCATCCAGGAGACTCGGTAACTCTCCAGTGTTCAGTCCTCCCTGACTCTAGGGAGAAGTCCTGTCTAGGGGATCACAGTGTGCTCTGGTTTGGAGTCAGATCAGATAAATCTCATCGAAACATAATTTATGCTGACGGAAATAGACCTTATGAATGTGACAAGAAACCTGATGCACATTCTCCCCCAAAGAGCTGCATTTATCACTTCTCTAAGAACGTCAGCTCAACTGATGCTGGGACTTACTACTGCGCTGTGGCCACATGTGGAAAAATATTATTTGG
>NC_053422.1:9775000-9807500 GCF_016859285.1 Xiphias gladius
ATTTAAAGATTTACAATTCTACCCGTGCAGCATTTTCTCTAATTACATACTTGCATAGCAACAACTGTTGTACACTGTGGGCCCTCTCTGAGCTATTAATCTGAATATTTGACTTATCCTTTTTGCTTTCATTATTTATCCTTACTTATTCACTGATTTGAGGAATAACTTACCAGTCTATAAAAGAGGACATTTCAAATTTCTAGGGATCTGAAGAATTCCAAATTTGTCAAAAAACAACGAAAACAAAAACTATTCTGCCATTTCCTGATGCTCTAAAGGAATGTCAAATCACAATTCACAACAGAAACTTGCTGCAACATAATGTAAAAGCCTTTATTAACTTGTCGCCATATTTTCATTTAATATCATCCAGGAGAGCGTGATAATTGGTGAAGTATTTTTTTTTTAATCACAATCTTGAAAAATGCTTCAAAGACAGGCTGTGTTTCGAAAAAAAAAGCTTCCAACTGCTCAACTAGTAACACATAAATAAATGCTCCATTAATTATTTATAATAAACTAAATGTTGAGACTTTGTAATGGTACATGCCTTGCCTCCATATGGCTAGACAGAGCTCAGAAACTTGGCCAAACTTTGCGTGTTGGCCCAGAAATGTCCGCAGCTAAACTTTTTGCACTTATCTGCAATCAACAGATATCTGTGTTTCCTTGCTTCCCTTCCATGGTGATTTATTTATGAAGACGATAACAGCCCTTCAAAGGTTTCCGGTACCCTGTTATTTCTATCTGAAAGACAGCAAGAATGCAGGTGTTACAAACAATGGCTAGGGAACAGTTGCCAACTTGCCTCCAACAATAACTGAGCACTGCAGTTGCAATAAATCCAATCGAAGTAGCACCAACAACTATAGCAACCTCGCACAATGAGGGTAAAACAAATCTACAGGACCCACGGTACTTGTTCAAATCTTTGTAGTTATGATGCAACCAAAGCCTCTCACACCACCAACATCACCAGGAAAGAGCAATCCATCAACAAAGTTGCCAGGAGAGTGAATGCACAATTATAGTACTCAATAGCACAACTGTCCACTGCAGTGGTGGCAATTGTGGAAAAGCACCATTATACACCAAATCCTGACATAAAGGGTAACAGCTATAATGGGAAGATTTCTTGCACCTCTCCACAAGTTTTAAAAAACGAGGGAAGTAAATCAATTTTCCAGTCAACTGCTTTTGTATGTGCATGAGGTGCTACAATATAAGACGGCCAGAGTTAAAAATACAAACCCATTTAGTGCCAAACAAGCCTTACTGCCCCAACCAAAATTAACATATTTCTTTCAAATGAGGGAGCTAATTAGCTCTGGGGGCAGATGTCACAGAAATAAGCTTTCTAACATGATCATTCTGAAACTGCGACATAACAAGATGGGAAGGGATTCACTTAAGCTCCTTGTCAGGTTGCCTGCTCAAAAGAGGACTTTCATTAAATAGATGCAAAAGGGTTCAAACTGCATTTAACAATGCTGCCTGCACATGGTTAAAATGCATTATGAAAATTATCCTCGAGAACCAAATTTGATGATGGCTCTGCTTTCTTCGTAAGTCTTTTCAGTTCAGAGATATTCAGATTCTGCTTTAAATAATTGCCCTCTGCCTGGGGGGGTTAAAAACCTCTAAGAGCTGAGGCGAGTTACTTTCTGCAGACACAGTAAAAGAAAGTTGGAGAAGTTATTTTCTATTACAGTTAAAGTGATACAAATGGAAAGAAAAGCAATAGCCTTATGCTGACCATACACCAGACAACAATCCACGTGATCTCAAAGTATTGGGCTGAAAATCAGGACATAAATCTGCACACCCCCATCATGTACGTGGATAGGTGTGACGACCCAATAAACTGTCTGAGCGTAGTGATTTTCTTAATCTTTTTCACCATCAGTGATTGACCAAACAAACCTGCTTTAGCTGAACGGCGTGGGCTGCGATATCAGAAAGAGAACATGCAAATGTCGTGAGGAAGTATTGGCCATCGGAGCTGACAATAATACATATGACATTCTACATGGTCAGTGGTCTGTTAATGTTGAAATATAAATGTATGAGTGTGTAGCTCAACACCAGAGATTTTCAGACTTTCCATGGGGAATATGAAGGCCAACATTTAAAAAAAAAAAATCTCTGATAAAACCTTGTTTGAGTCATGTAAAATGTAGGTTCGTCAGTCTTCACAAAATCGTAAATAAAGTGTGCAGCTCCGAAGTTAAAAACACATTGATTAGTGAATAAAAAGTGAAATTTAATAAAACAGAGTGTATTACACAAAATAGTCACTTTATTGTAACATGATAAAGATGTGGCGTGAGTAACGGGTTTCGCACCAAATGCAAACTGCTTGCACGTTAGTGCGCTGAATGAAGAGCGGCACAAAGCGGCTAACTAGGATGCTACAGACTACACTGAAATGTAAATAATCACGTCATTAATTTTCTAACTTGTTACTGATATTCTGCTGGGCTTTCGATTTGTTTATAGGATCAGGGAGTAGAATTACATAACTCTAGAAATTCAAGGATGCACAAAATTATGCATATTTCCACCAACAACAGAATCCCATTGGATGCATACTGTGGCAGTCATGGTATTTGGGGTCAAAGTTCACAGGGGTTGAATTTTGGCCACATGACCAGGTGGAAGATCAGCGAAGTGCCCACCGCTACTGCACGGCAGCTGCCCACTCTTCTTTGGAGATTATGGCGTTGCTCTGCGTAATGGCAAACTTGCGCTTTTTGTGTGAAAGCC
Source organism: Xiphias gladius (assembly GCF_016859285.1). NCBI lineage: Eukaryota > Metazoa > Chordata > Actinopteri > Istiophoriformes > Xiphiidae > Xiphias > Xiphias gladius. The sequence goes on from NC_053422.1 coordinate 9,777,770, forward strand.
CTGTGAGCTGGTGCCCATGTAAACACCATACTCAAACTTAACACTGTATGGTTATGCTCACACTCAAAGAGAGTACTTCAGTTTTAACCAAATTAAAAGACCATTTTAACCATAAATTAATAAATAAATACCATAATCCAACTCTCTGAGTATATCCTTTAGTTTGTGACACATTGCAATCCAACAAGCTATCCTCACAGTAAATCGGCCTCTTCCATTGTGACTTACTAAGGCTTTTTAGACAACAAACGAATTTCCTGGGCTTTACATAGCATTATTAGCCTTTCAATAAGTGACTAGCAACATGTTTCTCTGTACCCCTCCTATGTTGGCAAGGCCAAACTGAGGCATGACAGAACACTTAATGTGGACAGGCAGGCCTCCATCAGCCTTTCATTTGACAGTGCTCATGTACAGTAGCACAAAGAAATAAGTATTAATGGAATCTTCCATAGGCAAGTCTGGTCACAGACACAGGTCATCCCCCAATCTAATTATTGACTAGGCAATGTCTCCTAATGCATGAAAGGCATAATCCTCTATCGACACTTCCCTGTGTCTTAAAGAAACTCAGTGGAGACAGTAAGAAAAAGTCATTGGATTCAAAGAACACAATTTTTCAGCATCATTCACCCTTTGGCTCTCGATAACCACACTGGCAAAACTGCTCAAAGACTGGGCCAGAGTAAGACATGAGGAGATGCTCCTATCCACAGAAACCCAGCAGTGATACTGCTAGAGGTACTCAGAACGAGAGCTTCCTTTATCTCTGACTCATATTTTCACATTTCATTATGCTGCCTCTTTTCCCCATAGCCATTGCTACAAGACACACACTTACTGCTGAATTGTTAGCAAAACTGAGCATACGTTTCCTGATTTAAAAGGCAGATTTTTCCAAAGATGACAAATATCTTCAGACTCTACAATATCTCACTCTGCATTCAATTGTGTTTTAATTTAGCCATACTAGCACCATTATCCTGGGGCCACTGTAAACTCATAACAAAGCAGATATCAAGTACTTTCTCTCTCCCACTCTCTCTCTCTTTCAATCTCTTCCTCTCTCCCTATCTCTCTATATTTCCGTCAACCCTCTCTGACAGCCCCTCCCTCCTAAAGGCAATCCAACAATGTCCTGCTCATTGATCAGAGAGGGGATCGGTGGAGTGTGGAGGTAAATGGCTGTCACGGGGAATGATAGACCTTAACTCAACCATGGTTGCTCCTGAGGCCACTCAGGCTCCACTTATAGTGATGGATGCAAGGATGCCGCCCATGACATTCTTGAGAGTGGGGAAGACTTTGTTCCATCGCTAGAGGACTCAGGAAACATTAACATAAACATCCATTTTAGAAAACACTTCATCTGCTTTATCCAGACGTGAGTTGATGACAAGGTTGAAGTCACACACCACATAGCTTCTATGTATTCCGCTTTCATTTTAAATTCTTAATGGAGATGGTTTCTTTTGGCGCTAAAACGACATTCCATAAATGTTTTATTTAATCTACGCAAAATTCAAAGGAAACAATTTTGACAAGTCATGATTTGTCTCATTTTCAAGCAAATATTCCCAAATAAATCACTGGTGCCAGCTTTTCAAACTGGCACAACGTTTTTCCTTTTGTTAGGGCCACAACTAACAATTATTTTCACTATCTCAATTAATGGAAGAATCAAGAAAAGTCTCAAATCCTCACATCTGAAATATGCTGACTTTAAGTCCGCAGCACTTAAACCAATAATACTTTCATTAGACAATTCCTACCCTGCCCGTGTCTTTCACACGCCACACTCCCAGTATGTCACACAGGCGGAAAACACGGATTTATCGATTTTATTTTTTTGAAAATATCCCAAAATAGCACCAGTTTCCATGATGGATTAAAAAGCCCCTGGAAGGATTATATTCGCAAACGATAGCTCTTTGTAGCGTATAACCTGTGTGCTGCAGGACAGTTTTTAAAGTTAGTCCCTACATAAATCCGTTACAGAAATAATAATCAACGCATCAGGCGAGTGCTTTTCCAGTCGTCAGCCAAGGGGGTTAACATTCAATGCACGCACACGGAAGTGTAAAACAGAATATGTAAGAATATGTAAGACGTATTATGAGTTCTTTTGATAATAAAACAGAAAAAAGTGCAAAACAGGAAAGGCCTAGCCTTGTGGAAAAAACAAAAAACGTGAACATAGCGGTTGTGGCGGTTGCTTACCATTCCTTGTGGTTGGTTTTTCAATATTTCGGTTATCGTAACAGCCCTAGTTTAATTTGCCACTGTGCTTTAATGTTATCCACTAGCTTCTTAAGCAATAATGCAGCATTTGCCTTCCAAATACAGTATCTAGTCCACAAATATAAGGATTTACGACAGGTCATCAGTATGACTGACTAAACCTCACAGCTGTGTGAACAGAGGCGCTCCCTCAGAAGAAGGTTTGCTCGCATGTTCTCAGCACTTGGCCGGCTAGTTACTGGGGGAACTAATCACCGAATTATGAGCACTTATCCATCATTAGATTGGCTGCGAGAGACCTGGAATAAGTTCTAAATAAATCACAGCTCTGTAGACCGCAGGCAGCTGAAGCGGTGAACAAAGTGTTGGAATTAAGCTGAGCACTGTAAGCCTGTTGGTGGGAGGTGCTCCTCTGACGGTTCAGTGAGGGTGGTAAACAGTTGTATTTTACTACAGTAAAAGGATCAGAGGGAAACTAGGAAATAAATGGGCGGAAAACACAAAGTCAGGGGCACTTCACTTTAAACCCTAGATGATTTTAATGCAGCAGTCATATAAAGGTGGAGCCCAGTAAGAAATCAGGAACTCCAAGAAGTCAGTGGGTAAAAGTATAAAGATGCCTGTTTAATCAATGTTTCCCAGTGCCTATTAGTTGCACATACAGTATCGATACTGACTGGGAACAGACTGGAATTTCTCTTACGTGTTGTTATGAAACTGAAGTGGTCCAAAAAAAAAAAAGAAAAAAGGAAGGTATGGGATCCTTAAGCCATGCGACCCTTCTGTGGCTGGCGAGTCTGATAAAGTAAACTTTGTTTATCTCCACCCAAGCCACATCAAATGATTTTTCAACAGTTAGATCACACTTCACCCAAGTTCCCCATCACTCACAGGATGAGAAAAGGGATAAAGGACATTATAAAGTCAAATGAGCAAGATGCATTTCATTATGAAAGGAAGTAAACTAATCCTGTAATAAACTTTTGGAGGAATAGAAACTTTTAAGCACCATGGAGCAAGTTTAAAAATTGATTTAACGACAGAAAATGTTTTTCTAAAATATCATGAATTAGCCCCTAATGAGGCCACTGTTAACTCACAATTTGTCAGTGGTGGCAAGTTACTAAGCACATTTACTCAATCACTGTAACAGAGTACAGTTTTCTTGTACTTTACCTCGCTCTTTCCATTTCATGCTACTTTATATTTTCTATCCCGCTACATTTCAGATGCAAATATTGTACTTTTAACTGCACTACGTTTCTTTTAAAACTTTAGTTACTGTTCACTTTGCAGACTCAGACTGACAATACAAGACATAATTAACAGATAAATGACAATGTAAGAGAACAGGATAGGACTATTGACTCCCTGGGGACAAATTTACAAGCTGCACAACACTATATAAATTCATTGATATCAGCTCCACCTTTACCAGCTGCAGCATTAAAGTGATGTACACTGAATGCATCTTTTGTTATAATCCCATAATATGATACATATTATCCTGAAAAGGGCCATTTTGCAGAATGACTAATTTTACTTTTTGGTACTTTAATTACATTTTAATGCTAATACTTGTGTACTTTTACTGAAGTTAAATTCTGAAATACAGGACTGACCCCCTCACAACTGTGAATGTGACAGAAAACAAGACCAGATGTTGGCTAAAAACAACACCGTGTACCGATATAAACTCAATGGGTTACACAAAATGTCTCTGGCACATCCGATGTGCGCCTCCGTGATGTGTGTACCGTGTGATGCTGTGAGCCTAGGGACGACCTGCCTACCGGTGTACTGCAGGAGAAACATTGTCCTCTGCCTCAGGTTTTTTTTGGGGGGGGGGGGGGGTTGAGCGGGTCCCGCCGACGCCAGGGTCCCTCAGCTTGGTATAAATCCTTGAGGCGGAGGAGTTTTCTCGGCGGCCGGGAAAGGGCGAGGGCTCCACGGCACAGCCCCGTGCGCCTGCCGGCCAGCGGTGACAGGTTACCACCTGCCTGACGGCGTGCGCCGCGAGAGAGTAAGAGCTGGCAATACGATTAAACAGAACTTCCGATTATGCCTTTCAAAATAAATCCCACGGTGACGGTCGGTCAGCAACGCCCTAATTTTGGACTTTTGAGACAAACGACTTGGGGGCTATGTTGATAACCACCCTAGATGACTGCCTCTTCAGAGAGTGCCGCTATGCACACCTGACCCCGAACACTTGCTTCGTTATCTTCATCTTTGGAGAAACGTTATGCTTTTAGTTCTTTTAATTTGAAGGCAGGTGCACTTTATTTTCCCACGTTACAAAATGCGGGAGGTGGGCAGCAAGTTTTCCATGGGTGCAAATGGGCTGAACGGACTTCTTCAGAGTGGTGTTTTGTGAATACAGTAACCACAATTAAGAGAGAGAGAGAGAGAGAGAGAGAGAGAGAGCCAAACAGTCTCTTTATACTGCGGTCACACAATTTCAGCAGAATGGGAACAACAACAAAACAAAACAAAAACAAAACAAAACTCGGTAGTGCACATTGTTCCAAAGTCGTGCTACCTTTGTAGTCACACAATTTAAAGAGTCTAAATTAGGTTCGTAGTAGCAGTTTATTATCAAAAGAAACCAGAAAAACAGTGTATAGATCCTATAAAATGAGCCTAATGGATTTTAGTAACGTTGAATCTGTATTTTATTTGAATGCAACTGCCAGTGGGCGTTACATTTGCAGCCATTCAGCCTTCAGTTTGTTGACATGTCTGCAGAGCTTCTCGCCCAGTTTGCGCCCCTCGTGTATCAAAATACATTTGGGTCACAGAAGTAGCCATCAGTTGCCGATGGATACAAAAACAAAACAAACAATACAAAAACAACAACAATTACAAGAAACACACACACACACACAGTGCCTCATCACTTACTGAGTGTAATGCTAAATTTTCCCTAAGGCTGTCCTTTGTCCAAGTGAGGACACTGTGGAAATTGTCACAGTAGTGGGCAACTGGTTTGTTTGCCCCTGCCGTCATTACAACTCCTAAGGTTTGCTTTTCATAGCAGGATACAGGGAACTATCTTTGTGACGTGTATGGAGAATAGGGGCCTTTGCACAGGCAAAATTGCACTTTCATTGGATGAATATGTATTCATTCATATAGCTTCCTGTGTCAACTCGGTATTTCGGTGACTGACTCCCACTCAAAGCTTTTCAAACCCTTTTTTTGGAGCAGAACAAAAGCAATGTACACCATTACGTATAAAAATGCACTGTGAAGCTGGTCTCATCCTCTCACAATAGTCAGATACTGGCTGGTGGAACAACTCCTGCATCCAAACTGTCCCTGTGCTTCACCGCCAGCGTCTGGCTCTTTGCCTAACATCACTGAACTGGGAAACAGTTCTCCAAACACCTGAGCAGCACGTTAAGCAAATGTGTTATCTCCTCCTACTAAGTTAGTTCAACATTATCTACTCATTTCACGTATTGTATATTTGCTCTTGGCCAGTTTTACCAATGGAGAAGCTTTTATGGGCAAGCTGCCCTCAATTCTTCTGTCAACAACTCTTCAAAATGTTGTGTTTGGCCAAAACCAGTGAAAACGTTGTGCTTAGATCGATGTTATTGACTCCCATATGCAGTATACTTCATATTTACCGTAAAGACACTTACTACAGCAACAACAGCAAAGAAAGGAACAGCAATTCTTTTTGATAAGTACAAATATTCTCCTATCAGAGATGTTTTGGCAGGGGTAATTGTTCTCTTTCTGAAGGCAGTGAAGTGGCTGCATTGGTTGATATTGTGACCTGCTAAATTATACACCATTTACTAACACTGTAGGGTGGGAGAAATAATTTGAAAGCCTTTCAAAGTGAAAAGCCAGGTAAATGCTCGGGCAGCAGGTGACCCTCCGTTTTCTCTTTGCCCGGTCTGAAATTGTTTTTGTTCCAAGGTGATACTGTGCATTTACCACTTGGCGCTAATGTCTCCTTGAGAAATGATTTAGAATAACTGTCCCTTCACCCTGGAACTACAAAAAACAGGTCACAGATAAACAGCATGTGAGACATATCCTAAAGTGGAAAAGAATTAGGCCCACAGCGCATCCATCACGCCCAGCAAAGTGTTCTCAGCATTGATTTTTAAACAACTTTGATGTAATTACAGAAATAAATGAGGCATCTGCTGTTCACAGAGAACTGATGCTGATTTCTCAATCTGCACAGCCATTTTCTGGATTTGAAAATTACATGTTAACGATCAGACTCTGCAGTAGTGAATATATGTCAAAGCAACATTGCATAAGAAATGCATTGAAGTAAAGCACCTGATGTATGAATACATTAAAAGTAAAAGAGTGCTCTGACTTAGTTTATTATGGGAACTGCAACTCATTTATCATCTGACTTGGGACAATGTAGCTTGAAATAGAGTTTTCCTTTCAGTGTGCTGTGCATAGTGCATAACAGGGCAAAATAAAACAGGAACAGGGGGTTTGAGCTTATCTGATGCTTTTTGAAGTGGTATTATAACTTGTTTGACCTCTCACATTTGTAAATTTGTAATGTTTTAATCAACTACCAGGCTTTGTTGGCTCAGAATCTCTTATGGCTTAACACAGGTAATCAAGAGTGCTTGAAATTTGTAGGCGATCACACTGCACATATAAGAGGTAAGGGCCTTTATTAAGAAATCTACACACAGTTAATTTACTTCATTTGCCAATTCCATTTCAAGCTGATTAAGTATGGATGTAATCAAAAGCACTGCTGATTGCTTATAGCAAATGGTTTACCCAAGAGAGACCGATATTCGCTATTGATGCAGAAAATAACCCGTTCCGTACATACTGTATTTAGTTGTGTGACTATATGAGCATCCAGTATTCAGTGGTGGAAGAAAAGATCCTTTACTTAAGTAAAAGTGAGAATACCACATTGTAGAAATACACTATTAGAAGTCTTGCATTGAAAATGTTCACAAAATGTACTTAAAGGCCCTAAAAAAACTACAGTATTTCCAAAATCAGCTTCTTACTACGAGTAATGGAGTCCTAAGATTACACAACTGTCAAAGCTCTGCGTTTTCTTGTCCTTCTCCTACGCAACTAAACTGCAAGCATCTCAAGTTTGTAAAGTAAATAAATAAAGTAAGTAAATGCGCTTGAATTGATGTACTTGGTTACTTGGCTAGCACTGCCAGAATTACTGCAAGTGTGGAGGGCCTTGTGGAATATTCAAATTAAGTGAAATGCACTCTGTGCTGTGATGCTAGTGAGAGCTCAATTAAGCTGCTGCACTGTTTAAAAGTGTTGAATGAGACAAATCTAAACACCAGTATTCATCATCTGATGCTGGTGTCACTGAACAAGGCCAGATGGGATTTGGCTGGCTTAACAGGAACACATAGTTGAATGCAAGCGCTGAGTAGATCAGAGCATGGCTTTTTCTGTATGTTTTGAAACCTAAGACCATCTATTTTTTATACAAAACAAACAGGCAAAGAGATTTCAAGTCCCCCACTGGATGAGCAAGATGTGCTTCATGTGTTGGTTGCACCGGTGTTTAGTGACCATGCAGAAATGTACAGCCAAACAGGGCTCTCTTTCACTGTTCATGTTTCCTCTGAAGAAAGGCAGTCATAAATAATCTTAATGGTTTCCAGACTGAATTCAATTACCTCTGTCACCCAATAGAAATGAATAAAAGCGAGTGTGTGCTCTTATTCTATTTGCATGTCCCTGGGGGATGATGTTTGCATTTCTTCAGTTTTCAGACATTGGTTTGCTCTCCATGGCTTGCTTAGTCAGAAAATTAATTTAATCAAATGCTAATTTGACATAATACATAACAGATGCGGGAGACCTTCTGTGGCTTTTATAGACAACACCATGCATTAACAACACAACAGTCCTCTGCAGCAAAGTGAACTTGGTGGCATGAAAATGGTGGTGTAATAAATCAAGGTAATTCCTGCCAGAAAATTTCCACTTCGCTCAAAAATGAGGAACAATTTTCACCATCACAGAAAACGTCACACTAACAGTTTCTTCAGTCAAAGAAGCATGAATTTGACCCAGCTCATTCCAACCTAAGGCAAAACGTATAAATCAGATGATCATTCCTCAAAGCCCCATTGAAATTTTAATTAAGTTATGAAACTTTGATTATTAAAGGTAACTTTCTACCTCAGGTAGAAGCACCCCACTGATATCTTGCCCATATCTTGACTGATAAATAATGACTCTCTTTATCAAACCCTCCTGATATGCTCCCACCATTGTTACAACTATTTCATCATAAAAGCTAACCTTATTTTGAAAATGGAAATGCATAATAAAACAGTTGAAGATCTTTGATTCATAGATATTCTCTCTGAATGCTGTGTAGATCAAATAAAGCCACTTATTATACTTTCACACACAGTGTGAGCTTTACATCACAGTTGAGTTCCACCTACTCCACAGGGTCTTCACATCCTTCTCTGAGCATAAAATACTCACACGTTTTGCCTTCCTTGACATTCTGTGCTTCTTTATTTAGCAGAAGCATAATGTGTTGCTCTACATAGCACAAAGTGCCTTTCAAAGTAAAAAGTGTAGCATGATGTACTATTATGCTCTTCCCAATCTAATAAGAGTTTTCAAGGAATCTGGCCCTCTGAAACTAGAGAAAGTTATTTTTAAATGGGCCACTCAGGGAAAAAATTGTCAGTCTGACATTTTGGGTAAATGAGAAGTACGATGTGTCTCTCATAGGCCTATCTGTTACATATGACGCTAAAGACAGGATACAGTTAGCTTAGCTTAGCATAAGCAAAGACTGGAAGCAAGGGGAAACTACTAGTCGGACTCCATCCAAAGGTGACAATACTAGTTAAACTGTTATATCTTGATTGTTATATCTGTACAAAAGTTGTAGTCAAAGATGCCGGGTAGAGATTTTACTGGGTGTTACCTTTGCACAGAGCCAGACTAACTGCCCACAGCTTCCAGTTTTCATGCCAAGCTAAGCTTACAGTCTGTTAGCTGTAGCTTCATATGTACCATCAAGACCTGAGAGGGGTATATTCCAATCTAACCCTCCGCAAGTAAATAATTTTATTTCCAAAAATTTTAAACTGTCCTTTAAAGGTGCTGTATGCAAGCTATTGCTATCGCTACAAAGCCAAAGTTAGCCTTAACAGCAGTTTACTTACCAGTCTAGAATTCTTGTTCTGCTTCTATTTCTATCGCTTGTTTTCTTCTACTGAAGGCAGCATGCTAACCAGCTAGTCCCAGCCCGTCTTGTCTCGTAACACCACTTTGCGATAGTGAGTCACTGTAGCATCCAGTCTGCCCTCAGTCCAACATGAGAAGATGAAGAAGTAGTGAATAAAGGAATAAATTTTGATGCTGAACTTGCAATGTTTCTTCTACACTGGTAAGTGAACAGCTGTAACTGCTAACATTTGGTATGAACCGATACCAAAAACTTACATGTAGCACCTTTAAAAACTACTGTATATGGTATCCTTCATTTTGAAATCGATTAATTGTGAGTTTTCCAGCTCAGCCTTGAATGAAACTGTCACAGTTGGAGTTTGATGATGTTTCGTGATCTCTACTGACCTCAGTTGAGTAAAAGACACAGTGCAAATGATTGTGAGCTCCAGACACTTGTCCTTTTTGCTTTTCATTAATTTCTCCCCATTTCTCTGTGTGGTCCTCCCGTTCACTCCTATCCCACTTTCTCTCCCTCTCTCTGTCTCTTCTGTCTCCGTGTTATGTGTCCTTCATGCCATATCATCATTATTCCTCATTATTTCCCATCATCTTTTGTATGACACCTCTCCGTACCTTCTCGTTCATTAGTGATTAGCAAGTGATATTTTGGACTGAGAAAGTTGATGCGATTCTTCAGCCTGTCGGAGCCACACCGAATTAACTGAGCACCACATCGTCCCAGTCAATGGGCTGGCACTTACCAGTTTGAGTGATGTAATGTACTGGGAGAAAGCAAAAGAAGTGATAACAAGAAAGGAAAAGTGTGGCTGAGGTGTTTTATGTTCCAGGAAACTTGTGCTGAGGTCACAAATTTTCTCAGAGGGGGAGGAAAGAGATTGGCGTTTTGTCAGTGGCAGCATTCGGTAAATTGGATTAAATCCATACGGAGGCCAGTCGGTCTCTAGAGGGTACCCCCCCCCTCCTCGCAGCATGAATACTGATGCAAGGGTTTCATGTAGGGCACATAATAACGGCTCTTAACCTCTCTCTATCACCGAATCCCTGTCAACAGCACGAGCCTCAACCATCACTCATAGTCTGAGTTCATTTGAAGATAAAACATCATCAATATAGCGATGTGGGCAGGCTAGATTATTTGTTTTCATCACAAGGGAGTCCAAATTCCCATTAAAATGCCACAAGGATCCTGTTCCACAACACAACAGTTCCATGACAGTGAGCGGGCACTCTAATGCATTTTGGCAGCTGTGTTGTGCAGCTAGCTGGTCATGATATCTGGCACCAAATGTGCCATCTGTGCAGATAAGAATCACATACATTGGCCCTTAGACAACATTAACACAAGGCCAACAGAGTCGGTGTTTACTATGCTAAGGATAACGATGAGGAAAAAAAACAAAATGCCGTGTTAGCAAAAGAGAAAAGAAGAGGATATTTTTGTTTAGAGGGTAATTCTGGTTCATTAGAAGTTGCGGTCAAGTTGTGGGATGGCAACATCACTAAAGAGAAGTCAGACCGGGAAAGAAGCAGCTTTTCAGCTCTAATCTTCACTTCATTTGTGTGCACAAAGATTCCCTGTGCAATTAAAGATTATCCATACATTTCCTCACCTGGGGTTTTACCTCCGAATAAAGTGGTTTTGATCATCTGGCTAATCTGTTGTCCTTTTTACAACCTGTTATATTGTGGGACTGCTTACAATCAAGCTTAAAATTTGAAGAAAAAACATATTTAGTTATTATTATTTGAAGAGTAATAAAAATCTCAGCTAATCTGCTACCTGCTCTGTCATCAGATTGTATTTCACATGTTGCTTAATCCCAACTGGAGCACAGAAATATGTGACATCTACTTTTTCCAGCTGGGCCGTGCCCACTTCAAACCAGTTAGAAGAGTGAAAACAAAACAGCATGGAGAGAAATCTGTCATGTTAAATAACCCAAACTGGTCTAACTTTGGCATAAAACTGTCAATAATAATAATTTTAAAAAGCTGATTGAGAAAGTATCTTTTTCAGGGTCTTTAATTTAGTATGCAATGTCTTTATAACTGACAGAAACGATGGCTAAAACTGTGAAAATAAGACCCACGTTTTAATAATGTGGAATTTCCTTTAAATCTGCAAAAATATAACCATCATGGACATGAGCTTATTTAAAACCACATCATCTCTTTGTTTATGGCTCAGCATGCTCATTCTGTGGTAATTATGCATCAGACACAGTCCAGGTTCATTACCATCACTTTCCTCCTCCTGCAACATTCAAGTGCCAGTCACAACTGATAGAGGAAACCAGCAAGGCATCCAAATCCAACCAATCCTGCAACCCTCTGCCCTGCCCTCCACCTCTCACTCTCACCAATTAAGAGGGTGTGGTTAGCAGCCCTGAACTTGACACTTCCCGTCTCTCTGCTTTAATTATGTCTGAGTCGCTGAAGGCCACAGAGAGGACAGGGTCCAATTAGTCCACCGAGACAGAGGGCAAATGGGTGACGTCACGTGCACACATGCCAGAATCCATCAGAAAGAGCCAAATGGGCACTTCAGCTGTCAGTGATGAATGAAAAAGATCATCTAAAGAAGGGCGATGATTAGAGGGATGGGGGTGAAGGATGGGAGGGATCAGAGCTGATGAAAAACAGATGACAGATATGTGGCTATATGTAGCTAAAATAAATAAAGATACTCACCATCAGCTAGTATGTGCCCTAATCACTCTAAAGGAACTTCTCATTTGATTTTCCCTTTATCCAGACTTGATTTTATCACCACTTCACGTTTGATCTTTATTGCAACCCCCTCTCTCACTAACAAAGTCTCATCCCCGTTATCCCTCTCTGCCTTTTTTGTCTCTCTCCATCTTTCCCTCTCTTACAATCTCCCTTAATCTCTGCTTTGCCCACGCCTGTGAGTCTGTTATTGTTCTGTAGCGTGTCGTATGTTTTTCAGCCTAAATCAAATGCTAACACTATAAACACCCTGTAATTTTCCTCTCACTTCTGTAAGCCTGTGGTTGTAGGGCAATAAAATAAAGACAGACCCAGCTTGTGCTCTTAGTATTATTATTATTTTTTTTAATCTCTGAACTGCTGGCCTTCAAACAAAAGAGCAGACTGCATGTACTTTGCATAGCTATCTTTACCCAAAATGAAAAGGGCTCTCACTGTTGTGTGATTTGAGCCCCAGAGAATTGGTTTGTGTGGTTTTTATATTTATTTATTTAGTGCTACGTGCTAATTTGATTTGATGAGACCATATCAGCAGCTTGTTTAGATGGGCAGAAACAAAAAAACACAGTGCAGCAGCAGGTCCCAATGTCCAATGCATAGAAATACTGATTAGAAACTACCAAGATACTGTCAAGGCAGTGCAGAGGAATGGCTGAGAGATGGAGCTCCAGGGGTTACATCAGATGAGAGGAAGCTCTTCTCCAATGTAAGGAAAGACCTCCTCACAGGGGACTAGGACACCGTTATCAGTTGTCATGCAGAAATGTTGCCAGCTAAATCCTTTTTGTGCTGTAAAACCTTGACAATCCACCTGTCCTTGGAGAAGCTACCACTGGTGAGGTGGAACCTAACCTCAAAAGTGGTGAACACAAACACAGACAAATTCGCCAGCTCTCTCTTAAACCCATCAACAAAATACATGAACCCTGGAGCTCCAATTTATCTACACTGACATCAGTTCAAGGACACTGAGACAATCGGTTAATAAGGGTCACAGTTTTTTCATAACCACAGACAAAAGAAAAACAATGGATCTTTCTTTTCATCTGCTTCACTGCAAAGTTAAACCTTCATGCCAAGTGTTGCAGAAGCTCATCTGAGCCAGAGACAGCTCCAAGGCTTTAGAGGGACATTGCGACTTTATTATTAGCACTCAAACTGGAAAAATGGTCAGCAAGAACACAAAAAAGCTACCAGAGGCGGACTGGAAGGAGAGTACTATGAGCAAGAAGAACCTTGAGGGTCTTGTGATGAACAGAATTATTGGATTCCCATAGTTACTACATCTGCATCATTAATTCGCTGCTAACATATTCCAGCACACAAGGTCACAAGTTCCGCAAAGCTCCCTTCACTATTTTCAGAAATCATGTTTCACTAATGACTTTGATGATCCCATGCCTTCAAAATTTGAATGTGTCTAATGCTTTGGTTTCTGACAAAAAAACCTTCAAAACTAAGGGAAGTCCCATCACTGTTCTTTGTGTGTAGTGCTAATTAGCAAATGTTAACATGGTAATATTGTTGGTGAACATGCTAATAACGCCCACTAGCATTGTAATTGTGAGCATGTTAGCATGCTGATGTTAGAATTGAGCTTAAGTACAGAGCCTCTCAGAGCTGCTAACGTGGCTCTAGATACTTAGTTCTGTTTGTATGTACCTCCCTATAATGTTGATTTGTAAAGGAGAAAACCCTTAACCTTAATTATTAACTTTTCACTTCTGCTGACCAGCCAATCTGTCCAATTTATCCACCACCCTGCCGGTTGCGTCTGCCTTCCCTCTTAATCAGCCTCAGCATCCTGCCCATCGTATTTGCATACCAGAAATCCAGGCAGAAAGCTAATGGTTTAGGACCATTGATCAATAACCTATCTCTTTCTCAAATTGGGACAGGCCTAGTTTCAGCTGTAACCAAGGGGCAAAGTTGTTCATTACATTTAGCTTATTTGTCAAAGTGAATAATGACCAACAGGACAGGAGCACAAGTAGTATTGTCAAAGTCCTGACTCCAAATAAGTTTCCTTCGTACGAGGAACTGGTCAGAGGGACAAGCTGTGAGACTGACAGTGTTTTCCTTGACATGTTTTTATGGTTAAACATCTCTTGAGGAAATGTCAAAGTATTCACTGTTGTTGCTATGAGCACTGATGGCAGTTCTTGGAAAACATATTGCACCACAGCCAATTTAATTTAATGAGAGGAAACTGCACAAAATAAGATCATCGTGGGAGAACACAGGACCCAAAAGCTTTTGTCTCAGTTAAGAGGAGGACCCAGGAGCTTTTAATTATAATAAAAAAATGTAAACCACATTTCCTAATAGCAGGAAACATTTATAGCAGAATAAAGCATGTGGTTATTCTAGAAGAGTTAATTTTAAGGCAGCCACACAATTGCTTTGTATATCACAAATATTAAAGTCTGACTTCCTATTTGATGCTTGGTGATCACAATCTCTACTGCTTTTGTAATTTTATGCACTAATAAAATATAAATAAAATAAATAATCAGTACCTCTGACTCCATCGGGAACTTTTTAAGGAACCTCCTTCCACCCCTTGAGAATGAATCTTCTCTTTGTGTGTATTGAAAAAAAAAATTGCCTAGTTGAAATCATAGATTACATTTGACAATATCATGCGTTTTACATGCACTCTAGCATGCTTTTCACTGATGTTTATTGTTGTGTTCAATAAATGTTTAGGAGGAAGACACTTTTGCCAACCAAAGAAACCCAAACTTGCCAGGGAGTAGATGTGCTAAACAGTCTCATGTCGGATAATGATGGCTAACAAGAACTGAGGTTCCAACACTTTCGGCAGAGAAGAACGTAGATATAGGACAATTCTGCTGAACCCCAGATTAAGTTCAATGAGAACATTGTTTTATGTGTAATTCCAGCATTTTGGAAAATCTTGCTTTCTATAATATATGTGTATTGCAACTACAGTGGTTATGGCAAATAAACTATGGTTAAGGTTAAGCAACTTTAACACTTGTTTAAGAATTTGAAAAAGGAACATTAATTGCAGTCTTGTGATGGGACACTTGATGAATGCCAGGCGCAATGGGTTCCCATCCATCACCCTGACCTCGACACCCATAGTTTCTGGCTTACAGTACACAAAGGGCACAGTACTTCCTGCATGGGCACTGCATTGGGTGTAACTCTTGAAGTGTGGAATCATCCAATATGGATGTAATTCCTGGGAATACAGGGCTGGCGGTTCCTGCAGAACAATGGGATGTGCAATTGATAAGGGAAAGCATCACTCAAGTAAAAAATACCTCCTACTTTGTACACTCTCAGAGTTTCAGGCATCTGTTGCCCTGACAGACAAGAATGCATTTAAACGACCTGGCCTGAATTGTTAGGAGGAGGTCTCCAATTCATTTAATTCAGTCTGAATTAAATGAATTGGCTGATGGGGTCCAGGATTGGACAATGTTTACTGGTGCTTCATCAAATATAAATATCAACTTTATAACACTTGAAAAAACAATCCCAACAATTTTCTTGTTTTTTTCCTGACCTTTCAAGTGGATCACATGTTCTTTGAGTTAATCAGTTGTTATCAAGATGGAGCTGTTAATGTGCAAGGTCAGCAGCTCTTATGATTGCATCCATACCGTTCAGGACTTCCCATCTGTGCTGCTATAAAATTTAAGCATCTGTAAACAAGTTATTTGTGACCTTGGAGATAATGAGCTTTCCCTTTTCTTTATCAGAGGTTTTCTGTCAGAAAAAGCTCGTAGGTTGGCTTGTTTTGTCGAAGTACCAGGTTAAGAATGACACTGATGATGCTCAACTTTATGACAGACTGGGTTGCAACATTTTTATGCACTGCACTCTGTCAGTCAAATTCTGTCAAGTCTCACCAAAATACTATAGTACAGGCATAGTAGCAATAGTATTATGTAATTTCAAACATTAAACATTATCTTCAATGTCCATTTGTGAAGCTGTCCATTTTTTGTTTTCATATGTACGATTATATTTAGTACAGTACATATACAAGTAGATAGATATGGATATCTGTGTTGACATGAGATTATTTACATTAGATGACGTGTCCTTTGTTTTAATTTATGGCTGACGTCCACATGCTGAGTGGTTGAGACTTGGTCATCTGGAGTACGAACGCAGTTCAGAAGGATGCTGGAGCAGCCAAGGTATCTACATTGTTCTATTAAAAACCAGACACACAAGGTGCTCTTTGAAAGTGCAGAGGTTACTGGTAACCGCATATTATCCTCGGACACACCTGTACACAGCATCTTTCTATTATGTGGGAAAGGAGAAGAGAACAATACAGTGCCATATGGCAAAAAAAAACACCTTGTGAAAATCACATTTGCCCATGCTGAATTGGTAGATGCAAAAGCAGTTTTCTAAAGGCAGTGCAGGATGAAAGAAACCCAGACAAAAACAACATCAGCAGCATCCATTCATCACAGCCAAAATACCAATTTTCCTTCGTACATAAACCACTGAGGTTTTTTTCATGCCTTCTTACATGCAAACATTACTTTAAAGGCCTACTAACAAGCCTGAAGTAACAAATGTGTAATGATTATTAATGGCTTGGGATATAGGAAAAGAAAACTCCAGCATGGTTATATGCTTCTGTAATCCGTCTGTGACTATGGAGTGCATGTTAAGATTTAAGCTAATACATACATATATACATATATATACATGAAAGTAGGGCATGTTATAGATACAGTGAGAATCCTGTAAAGGTCCCTCCAAGACCATAAAGTCCATTACACATGAAGATTAACCATGGGAAAAGGGATATAATATTCTTCTTGAAATGTAAAGATGTTACATATGCTCTCCTTTGAAAATGAAACACTATCACAGAGCTGCAGAGTATACTGTATGTTCTTAGTTCTCTGGTTTAAAGCTACATAGCATGCCAAGAGCTGATTCAATATTCGAGTTGTACAGGGAATTTACAGGATGGGAAGTGAGTCATACTAAAACATGTCCTTAGGATTAAAATATTTACAATTTATATAATTTTGTACCAGGTACAAATTTCACAAAGCCAAAAAAAATGTGAGGAAGAGCTGTGGAGACTGAACTATTTTGATAATCTTAAAATATTTACAGAAAACATTTACTTGAGTAGCTCTTTGTATCAAAAAGACGAGTCACAGATGGGTCCTGAATTTTAAGTGCAGAGGCCAGATATCTGTTTCAAGCATTGATCATGAACATAAAATTACCAGAGGAAAATCAACGTATTTACTTTGATGCAGGAGGGAGATACACCAGCACAACACATCTGAGTCCATTCATCTTGCCTGGTTGCACAGCAGGAAAACAGCAGCCCAGGGAGGCGCAGAGCAACCGACTCCGCGGCAGCTCCCCAGCATTGGATTAATCATACTAACTTTACCAGAACTAATCCATACTTCACAAGCAAGACTTCGGTTCTTTTCCTTTCCTGTTGCTGTGCCTCAGTCTGCAGTGTGATGAAGTACCTCATCCCTTTCACTGGGAAGCAAGAAGCAAATAGGAACAATCCTCTACTGAGACCAGAGGATTGATATAAGAAGTGGGAAAAAAGCATTTTTGACAAAGTTTTCATATCTGATTGTCTTCTCTCCTCACCAAAGTGTTTCTTACAAAGACAAACATTAGTATTAGAGGGATTTACGCTGAGCCCTTGATAACTACACTATGAAACTCCCGAGGAAAAATCACAGTGATTTTACAGAGCAGTTTTGTACCTTGAGAAAAATCACCTATGAGTTAAATGGCCAAATGATGTTAGCTCAACAAAAAAGATGTGTAATAGAATGAACTGTTAAAAATCAGAATTTTTTTTTTTTTTTTAATTCATTTGGGTATTATGATTTGCCTAAATCCTATTGCACTAGACTTGCTATGAGCCATTAAAGTCAGGAAAAATAAATTTCCAAGCGGGACGAGACTGCGGCACTGCTGAAAATTAATTAAAATTATTTTTCAGCAGTGCCGCTTATCTTTAGTTTTACCTCAGCCAAACGTGACGCAATTTGACTTTCTAGCACCTAAAAAAGGGCTGTAGATGCTTGTGTCAACTTAATCAGATGTGAATAAGATTTTCAGTTGTATGTCCCCATGGACTGGCCCACTAAGATCTGGATAGTGATCAGTTCATCACCCCTCACTTGGCAGAGATAAAAAGTTGAGGGTGATTTTTTTTTGTCTTTCTTTGGAGAGGGGCTGTTTGTGAGACCAGTTGGTCCTATGTTTACAATTCCTCTTATTCACTGAGGCTGGAACTCTTGTTGGACTGTGGGGCGATGGCACAGATTTGTTTTGTTAATGAGTCCCCGCTGACACATTTAAGACATGACAGGCACTGTCATGCTTTCATTCACTCAAGGAACCAACAACCCAGTGCCAGAAGCAGACGTCTGCTTGAAAGCTGGCAGAGGCTCCTCGCCGCAAAGCAGATGCCCAGACATAACAAATGGATCCCATCAAAAACATAATAACAAAGGCTGAAATGGTTTGAGGAATAAAATCAGGATTTGACAACAACTGAAGCAATTCCAGTATTTAATTGGTTGAAGTCTCATTGTTTGTGACCAGAACACCATTCCAGAGTGAAAACTGACTCCTCAATTATATGCTAAATAATAGAGAATGGAAGAACAGAGTCCCGCAAGAAATATGTAAAGGTTTGGCTAGGTTTACAACAGTAATTAATCCTTATTCAAAACAAACTCTAATCAAGGGTTTTTGGAGCATAATTTATAAAATTCTTGCTTAATTCCATAGCTGCACCCTTTGGAAAAAAACGAAACTGAACATATAATGTCCATCTGTAACTAATTTAATTTACAAGCAATTCATGTGTGTCACGCTTGTCTCTGCTTGTAGAATCTGTCATTTATTATAAACATCTTTTTAGAATGGACAGCACCACAAACCCCAACTCTGGGCAACAAGTATTCTTTGGGAAACATTTTAATTGTGAGGCATACCGCATGAACTGGTCTTCATAAAAACGTTTTGATAAAACAAACTGAACACTCGACGTTGAAAGTAACTTTCTAGCATGCTCAGGTTAGGTGTTGAGAGTTACATCATGCCATACAGATCATGAGGAACAGGGGAAAAAATGACAATGATAAGAAAAAGATGTAAGACTGTGTTTGTATGTGGTGCCACACATGTTGATGTCAACATCACAGTTTGCAGTCTCAGTTCTGGCTGCAGAACAGATCCCCTGAAGTCAGACTAGAGGAAGAGCTTCACTCCTGTTATTTATGACAATGCTGGGAACCAGTGCTCTTTAACAGCATATAGCCACATGTTCTCTTTGCATTTGTTTCCAGTTAGTGAGGTGGGAAAAATCATTCCAAGCCCTTTACCATTTTGAAACGCGCACATAAACATACATCACACATGCCAAAGAAAGGATGCAGGTTGGCAGCACCTGCTCGAATTCCTCTCACGAAAAGAGGAGGAAACAAATAAATGTCACCAACTTAAGAAGGAAAGCAAAACTGCTGAAAAAGTTTAAATCATTCCTGACAACAGCGCTGAAGTAACAAGGAAGGAAGAAAGAGGAGTAAAGAAAGGGAAATAGAAATTGAGGCACTGCTTGACAGCTTTAGTTTCAGAAGTAGATTTGGTTCAGAGTTGCAGTTTGATTGCTCAGTACAATAAAACTTAAACTCTTAATCTTTTGTGTACAGGTCAGGTGATTCCTTGCTTACAAAATATGCACAGAAGTGACAGATCTTCCTGTCCTGACATCAGTGTCAAGGGAATTCACCCTTACATCCATAGAGGAGTGTTCCTTTAATCAGTTCTGAATGTGTTCATTCATTCAGGGCTCGTAGCTGCACGCTGCCATTAGCTTCAGAAGCACTTAGCCTTCTCTGTCATTGACTTTTCTTAATAATGAATTTTTACCTCTTTTCATTCGCAGAAACCTCCCTCCCATCTAACTGGAAATTTAAGCCATTAATATTGTTGCAGGGAGGTGCATCAGGGGCCACGACTACTTTAATGAACTGACTAAGTGAATGACTAAGTGAACAACTGATTGTACAGTTTCCAGCACAATAGTTGCCACTTTGGGCAGTGGATTGCAGAGAGGTGACTGTTGAGGTGACTGTTGATACTGAATCACACTAACTGCTCACACCTGTGTCAGCCATTTGTGCCAGGGACTTTGGCACTGACAAAACGCTGTCCAGAACCAAAAGAGTGGCAAAACGAAAGAGGAATGATGAGGAAAGAAGCCCAGTAACATTTAAAAATAGCCACGGGCATGTAATTAGCATTTTGGGGCCCATTTTATTGATTCTACAAATGAAGATATCATTTGGCATCAAGTTACAGCATTTCCAGAACAGCATCAATGGAACTGATTCACTAAACAAGATTTTCAAAATATCAATGAATGTTAGAAATTTCAATGTGAGTCGCTCTGAATCAAGGAGCAAGGCTTCTTTCAAGGCCAAGCACATACCACTTATTTTTTGACAAGCATGCAGAAAGACATCCACCATTGAAGAGGCAAGCATTTCTTCACCAACTGTGCTGAATTTTTATTTTTTCCGATTTCATTATTTTTACTTCTCCTTTCTTGGTCTTTCTATTGCACTGTTAACCTACAATATATTTTAACTCATCTGTTTACTCAGAGCCGTGAAAAGATATTTTGGAAAATAGAGAAGTTCATTCGAGCCAGGTGCAGGCTAAACTCACCAAGTATGAAAAAAAGTGCATGTATCAGCTGTCAATGAGAACGATAGCAGGCCTAAAGTAATTTCACATTTAAATGACACCTTAGCTGTCTACGTACAGTAGAGCTAGACAGTGAGATAGCAGAGTAGGATTGAGAGTTAAATGGAAGTTCGGTTTGCAGAAAACAGTGGTTCTCTCAGCTCTCTTGAGATTTTTAGACAAAGCTATAGTTGTTCTACAATAAAGGTTCTAAAGACATCTAAAAGTTTGGTCTATCCCTAAAATTGAAGGAGAAAACCCAACGAGATGCTTGTTGGAAACACAAGTTCAGCAATGTTTATGTTACAAGGGTTTAATGGTCTCAGCTTAAAATAAATAAATAAATAGAGTTGCCAATGGGCAACTTTTAAGCCTTATCATATTAGCACCAAAATAAGACACCATGAATAACCCCCCCCCCCTCCTTTTTACATACCTGCTTCTGGATAAATACTCAATTAATATGTGGAGATATGAAAAACATTTTAGACAGATATACCATATTTAATATCCCTTTTGGGGTGAGAAAGTTCATGCTGATTCAAAGAGAATCACCATGTGGGACGCACACTCTACTGTCAAGCTTTTGAAAGTGGTCAATTTCGGGACCATAGACCAAGATGGTCTCTTCAAGACTGTCTGGTTAACCACTTTCAAACATGACTGTACAGGCGCGACTGTCAGGACACACTTTCCACTCATTTCCACTCAAAAGGCGTGAGGAATGCTCAATACAGTCTGCTCCTAGTTTTATACACCTTACGCTGTAACGGAATTATTAGGAATTAATTGCTTTCTTGGGAGCAAATTACGCAACACCAGCCAGCCGATAAATCATGTGGGTCAAATGAGCAACACAGTGCCGGATACTTTGAGGCTAACTAACACCAACAGATGTACAGACTGGTAGAAACTTGCTAGCCTCGCCAACGTAAAGGCTACAAACTATCCATAAAACAACACTCTCTTAAAGTAACAGGCTCCGTCTTGAACACAGGAGCCAGCGCTCGCTCTCCATACAAAGGGAACATGTGCTGTTGAAAAAAACGTCTTGTCATGAAACATTTACCCTATATTCAAGCCAGCAAACCACCATTTTTTTTACGCCTACTCAGTCAGCTTTTTTTCTTTTTTTTTTGTATAATTTATTCCCACTGACAAATATTAATATCAATATTAAACATAAACATATCAGAGGATATGTGATATTATGTCATGACAGGCTTTATCAGAAAAATCTCAGTTGTATCACTGCCGACTGCGGAGCATCGTCATCACCATGCAATCCCTTGTTATGTGTTGCAGCATTGTTTTCTAAATCAGCACCAATTAAAACATCTTCTAGCCACAGGGCAATCACACCATCTATCAAGGCCTCTAACCTCTGGTACAAGCTTTCTGATGAGAGCCTAGAGGCCCCTCTTAGCCTTGCTTTTGCTTAGCTTTACTGTGGTGGGTATTATAGTGTATGCATATTGGGTTGGCAGCTTTAAGGCTCCTTGCACCTCACAGTTTGGAGCTCAAATGCCTATTAAACTCCAGCTCTGTCTTTCAGTAACAAACTGCGCACAATTAATCTCACTAAATAAAACAAATACCTGTCTGTGTGAGGTCAGAAAAAAACAATCAGCGAGAACTGAACTTGGACGATGAAAAGGTTTCAAAATCTAAGAATTACATCTGGTAAAAACAGTACTCTGTGAGGTGTTCCTTTATTATGTAGTTTTTAGAATATTTTACAGCTTAAAGCACACAGAAGATATCCCTCTCATGTTCCCGTTGCAGGTTAATTTCTTAACTCCGATCTTAGTCGGGAGAGTTAGAGAGATGACCCATAGCCGTTAATGACTACTGAGTTGTTTTACTATTTGCTCAACGCTGCTGCTATCAGAATAAGAGATAAGGCTCTCATTCGCCTTCATCTTCTGTTTCTCCTCTCACCACTTACCCTGCTGCAGTCACTCCTCTCCATCGCAGCCCAGAAGTAGCTTCAAGCAAACCATAAATAATTCATTGTTTGAAATGGACACAATGAATAACAATTCCCTCATATTGCCCAGCACCAATATCAAGGCTGATTGCCTAACCTGAGGTCATTAATGTTATTGGGGGCAGCATATCTTCAATATTAGCGGTTACTTTGGACTGTTGACACCGAGGTTAGCCAGAAACCTACAGGAAACATGTCTATTTTACAACAAATAAGCACAGTATATTGAAACAGCTGCGAAGTCTATCTTTGGGGGTTACATGATGAATCTATCATGGTAGAGTCATTTTATCTGTCTACCTTCCTGCTTACTGAAAGCCAAACAAATTAGCGTGGCAAGAAATGATTTCCTGACGGTTTACTTTTTTCTATGTCTGTAGACTCGTTGCCAAAAGTGAATTTGGGATCAGTGACCGACTCAGACTGGAGCAATCAAGAGCACCTGTTGTCAACATCAGACAGTCTGATGAGCCCAGCTCATCCATTGCTGGCAACGATTAGCTTAGTTTTTGGAATGTAGTTCACTTTAGAACCAAAGGATACACATAAAATTCAAACAAAGACTTGGGGCAATGGGGCAAGCCTCAGTTCTCTTTCAAAAGTGCAGGTCAAAATAGCTGTTTAAAGCTTAACTTAGCACCAAGCATAAAAGCAGTGTTTTGCTGGCCTCCCTAACCCCAACCATTTTTTTCCTGGTTTGCAGAAAAGCTGAAAAAACAAAGCTGTATCCTAAGGATTTTGAGTGCAGAGTATTATTTGTAATATTTGCCACTCTGCTAACCATCAAAAGACTGTACCATCTTCACTTGGTCAGCATCTACGTGACCTCCCTTGATATTTGGCTCTCAGCTGATTCTTAATCCACTGAACATCAGAACAACGGAAACCTGTATACAATTTGTGGCATTACCCATGTGCTACAACCCAAAGAATGACATTTTAGCGAATGGCATCACCAGGTGAGTGCCTCCGCCCGGAAATTCTGAACACAATTTTACTCTTAAAGCAAAGGAAACACTTTCTTCCAAGTTCTTCACAAAATTTAATTTAAGTTTGGGCTGAAGAAGAAAAGAAACATGACTTGGAATACACGGAATGACATATACACACTTGTATTCACAAAGACCTTGAAGTTCCCCTCCAACAACCTCACAATCAATTTGACAAAACCCCAGAAAGCCTGCAAGTAAATTGCCAGTTTACAAGACAAAGCATGAGCAATGACTGATTCCTGCCAACTGAAAGAGGCAAAGCTGTATGTCAGCTGATACACATCTGAAACTTATTTTGACTGGGATTGTGAATGGTTTTCTTTTTTGTGAAATGAATGGTTTCAAAGTTTGATTGTACTGATGATAGCACTGAAAGATGCCTCCAAGTAGAATTATATTGTTAAATTTCCCTCTTAATTTTAATTAGTGCTTGATTCATGAAATCATGAAGTAACTCCTCTATTACAGTCTTATGGTTGTCCTCAGTTGCGGTGAAAAAGTGAACTCTCTCTAAGTTGTGAAGTGAAAGTAATTTGTCATATCTTTAGTCATTTAGATGCAGATTTAGTCTACACACCAGTATGGCTTCATATTCCCCAAGATTTTTGTTTTTCCTGCATGTCTGTTGTATACTGACAAGATAATAACCTATATTTGCAACATGCTGACATGACAGACTACTCAGACATTACTCAATACCAGCAGGATACAACAACACAGATCCTGCTCTCCCCAGTGCAATATGAATTTCTCCCTATATCAGCACAAAAAGCTCACAAAAAGACAGAGACACACACACACACACACACACGCACGCACGCACGCACGCACGCACGCACGCACACACACACACACAAACACACACACATACACACCCACCCACACCCACACCAACAAAAATACAAACACCCTCAGGCAGTAACTCTGTCTGCACAGGGACAACAGGTGTCCATGTCCCAGCACGGTTGTGGTCCTGCAGTAGTTTGGGTTCCTGCACAAGGTCAAACAGTCATGTGACATTTAAGTTTTTGTAAAAAGTGATCAACAAAGTTTACTTTATTAAAGTTTAATTAAATCTTTACCTAGCCTGACACAAAGTGCCTTTGTCGCCTAAACTTCACCACACAAAGGGACTCAGCATGCAAGTCGTGTGTTTAGCTTTGTACGCCAAACATCCACCCCAACCACTGCTCAATGAACTGTGAGCGGTACACAAGAGGGGCACTAAAGAAACACTAAAAACATTGACACTGAATATAATCCAGGCAGTAATTATATTTCCCTAAAAGTTTTGTAGTATAGACACATAATTTCTAGGACACAGGGTCGTCATTTACCTTCTTAAACCCACTTAAGCAGTGGATGGGTCAGTCTTAACGAAGTTATGCCAGATATATTAGGTTAAAGTTTGGGGAAATGCGCATAAAATGATGCATAAATACCCCTGCCTGGTAAGAGCCTACGGAGGTATCAACAAAGCCACCATCGCATTTGGCTAATTTAAAAGGAGCTATACACTGTTTGTTTGCATCTGGTTTCACTTGTTAATTATGAAATTATTAAAGGAAAACGAACTCACGCATCTAAATATGCACCGTAGTTTAATACTCGGAGTCTCTACCACCCCTTCACACTGCTCCAGTTTGCACTATTATCACATATTCTAATACGATAAAGGCCAAAATGGAATTTCTGAGTTGGCGTTTATTTATGCCAATAGTAAAGACTCTTCTGCAGTCTGTATCCACAGTGTAATCTCAGAAATGAGAATTCGTCTGAGATAACCTAACATCGAATGGACTGAACTCATGATGAAGACAGATCCGTTGTTTCCCTCAACCACTGGTTATGTGGCTGAGCAGGCTGCTCATCTGAGTCTGGCCCAGTTGACTGATGGATTTCCAAACTCTGCATCAGCCAAAGCTATTAAGTGGTCTGCTGGAGCGAAATGGCTTTACCGTTGCTGAGGTGCTGCAATTGGCTCAGCAATTCCTGCCTGCTATTGTCTCAGACCTCTGTGACTAAGTTAATTTCTTGCCAGACAAGCACAAACACGTATATGCTGACACACACACAGCAAATAACAAGCAAGAAATACAGCAAATCCCATTCCTAACAACATCTTTTGTTCCTCCTAATTATCACCACAGAATTCAGACAGAAGACGTGACCCAAACGAATGGATTCCCCTAAGTAAAGCTTTTTGTCTTCACCGGCCTTTGTTAACATGCCGTAACACCTTATTTTATTATGAATCTGCTGTAGGCCTCATCCGTCGGGTGTTTGAAATCTCCAAGCGCATGACATTTTTTTGTTGATTTTTGATTACTGTATTCGACTCCCACTTTGAGATAATAGCAGTAAATCAGATCTGATGATTCACTGGCATCGTGCCATTGACTCAATATCAAAGTGGCGTGGAAAACATAACGCTGCTCTGATCCCTTTTCAGTACTTGCCCTACCTGCTTCTAAATTATTCATGGTCATATTTACTGTAAGACTTAGGAGATAAAGCCTGTCTTTACATTCATGGTGACAGGCTGGAATGTCCCAGAGGAATTCAGGCCCTCTGTGATTTAAGTGCCTGACATGGTTGGCCAAACACAGAGCTGGATTTCCCAGGACAGAGCACACTGAATGCAGCTGTTTCCCATAAGACCTTGTACACACACCAGGGACCCCGCAGCAACAGTGATGAGACAAAAAAAGGAACCAGAGAAGAAAACAGCACTTTCTTTTTTTTTCTTTTTTTTTTGGAAATGCAGTATGTTCAACAATGAGCCTTTACAACGAGTGAAATTCTATGTTCACTTTCCTATACACACATGAAATACATGCATGACAACATTTTTGTCATCCCTGTCTCCTAAATAATAGGTTTAGAAAACATCATGAGGAAATGTATACGTTGAACATTAATGCAGAATGTTCCCTGTCCATGTATTTCTTATGTTTTCCCTACAATATCTTCTCTTGGAAACCAAAGCATGATTAACATTTATGTGGTTCTGTTTAGGCAACTTATCGTTCTTGGTTGAGGTTGAGAGATCGTGGTGTTGGTTAAAGATTACTTGAAGCACAGGACTGGACACGTTTAACATCTAACCAAAACCACAAATCAGGTTTTCTATATTTAAAGCTGCACTACTCAGTATTTTTTTTTTTTTTTTATTAACAATGGCAAAAATCACTTCAGGTAATGTGAAAGATGCGTGTAGTGACGAACCCACAGAGAATTATTTACGACTATGCAGCTCCCTTCAGTTCTACGCAGCGTTTCGTTTTTATGTCCCACAACTTTACTTGAATGCCAATGTTGATAATTTGTCGCTTTTGTGTTTACAGCTTGTTGCACTGCCCCCAAGTGGCCAAAACATCAATCAACACAGGTTTGTTTATAAACCTAAACTTAACAACACATGCTAGGAAGGACACACACCTTGGCTTCTTTTGTCCAACCGTTGACTACACCCCCCTCCTCCCTAAGACTTCTGTGAAGTGGAAAGATTTCCTGATCCCAGGATTGGAAAAAAAAACGTGTGTAAACAGTAATGTTTGCCAGAGCAAATTTGTAATATACTGCATAAATTTATTTTGTAGGATACAATACACGACCCTCCAGCAAAGGATTCACTAAAAACTGTTGACAAGGTTGATGAGAGCAGTGAGAAAAACAACAAAGTTGTTGTCTGTAAAACCAAAACAATGAGCTGAAAGATGCTAAGATGCCCTGCAGAGCTGAGTGGACCTGCAGATCCAGGTGATATTTTATTGTGAGTTTGTCGCTGTAAGCCAGCCCTTTCACATAACTTGTAGTCATTTCACCAGTATTAATATAAAAATCAGTGCAGCTTTAAAATGAGCACATTTATGCACATATATCTAATTTATTAAAAGCACTGGAGACCCAGTTGACAGACGAAAATCACTCCAATTTTGACTGTTCTTTCTCTTTCTCTTGTAGGTTATGAGCTGAGCAATGAACTTTTAAATTCCTTATATGTGTAAGTTGATCAGGAGCCTGTTACTTTCAAAATCCATGAGAACGTTTTCTTAGAGAGCACTCAAGAAACTGGACACATTCATTCAACCTCTTTTGCTGGTAGGTAAATTTCTAAGCAAAGTTTATCCACAGAGGACACACAAAAAAAATCCATGATGAGAAATTTTATCAATATTGTGCTACTTTTTTCTACTTCTGCATAATTCAGTAATATTGGGCAAACACTTTGTATAATATTCTGTATATCGCTCAGGTTTTTGGGGAAACTTTGGGGAAGACAGATTTAGGAGGAGTTGCTTGAAAGCGCAGAGGGCGAGAAGTGGGCAGGGCTGTCAGAGTTGTTGGTCACGTACAGTGTCTGGTCTGTCCCATCCATTTTAGTGAGTGGGGTCTAGCTGCTGTGCTGCTCCGTTTGGGGACCTTATCTGGCTGTGGAGCACCAGGCTCTGTGCTGCCGTCTCTATTGGCAGGATGGTGATTGAGGAAAGGCCTGTCTTCCCAGATAAACCCTCCCTCTCTTCTCCCCTGCAGGACGTTGGGCTTCCGGTTTGCTGCAGGTCTCGTTGAAAATGCTCCCACAACCATTAGACATCAACATGTCTGCCAGTGACAATTCAAGATAAAGGACGAGGAGGGAGGAAGGATGCAGGAAAACAGGTATACGGACGACATGAGGGGGGGCAAGGAATTGGGGAATTGATGGAGGTACAATGAAGAAATATGCATTTTAACAATTAGTTTAAGTTTAGTATGGAGTTCAAAAAATCCTGTTAGTTGTGACCAACAGCTACCGTACAGTAAGTCAATTTGTTTGTCTATCCCAAAACTCTCAAAACAGTTTTTCTGCACAAATTGTATCGGATTACTTAAGGTCAATAACATTATCCCAATATTTTTGAATAACTTTTTACCACACTTTGTTTTTAATATAGGTTTTGTTTATTACATTTTTGTGACAAATAATGTACAGTTAAGCCATTTAAAGCTACACTAATCAATATTTCTATGTAAATAATGGCTCAAATGACTTTGTGTATTGTAAAAGGAAGCAATTAGCAAGTGGAGCGCATAGCAGCTATAGACCCAGGTATTTTTCTAAGGAGTTGTTAGAGAACAAAAACAAAACTAAAAAAAGATTGAATGTCGTGCTTATATTCATCCAGAAGACACCAGCATGACTCCAAATGAGAGCTTATGTTGCTACATATCTACTGGATAAGTAAACAGGCAAGTCTTTGCTAACAAGTTAACCACATCGACTTTATAAGGTGATAATACTGTATGTCATTGTTTTGTTTTCAGCTTCCTCTACCCCTAAATCACAGACTTTCACTCATACATGAATTCAGCTTTAAAGATGTGTTTAGTTAACTACATTTTATGTAGGATTCATCTGAAATCAAGAACAGATGGGTGACAAAGGAGAAACCTGAGTAAGTGAATGAGAACAACATAACACATGCAGATGCTTCTATATATAGTAGGTCGCTGAATGGTTTGATGAGTTTGAAAATGATACAAATCATGTATGTTTTGGCCTTCACAGTCACCAGATCTAAAACCGAATAAAAACACTTATGGGACATTTCCGATCAATGTGTTAGACGGCGCTCTCTACCACCATCCTCCAAACCCAAAACGAGAGAATATCCTTTGGTAAAATGGTGTTTATCCATCCTGAAGAGTTCTGTGATCTGTATCTCTTCCTAAGAACACTGAAACTGTTCTGACGGTTTGTGTGGGCCCGACACCTTACGTACAAACTATATGTTGGGTCTTCCTTTATCTTGTCCCCCATCTATACGTATGTGTGCTGGAG